>NC_045683.1:22202624-22505654 GCF_003331165.1 Xiphophorus hellerii | reverse complement strand
ATGAAATACATTAAAATGTTGATGTTGCAGCTGAAAGTAGATATTTAAATACACTGAAAAAAACAAGAACTGACTGTGTTTTTTAATTGTCTGACATTAAATGAAACAAACCCTTTTCCTATTTTAGGTCAGTTAAATCACCAAAATGATTTCAATTTTTTAAATGCCACAATAACAACCAATTCAGTTTACAACACTAAAACTGTGTCCTTAAGTAATTTGAGAGAGCTCAGATTTTTCCATTCAGAACATCAGAGTTTAAGGTCAGACTTATACTGGAATTAGACATTTCAATTTTAATCTAGTGTTTAGGCCAATTGGTACAGAATGAATTCCAGTTACCAGGGAAGTCGTAACTTGGAGCTGGGTTTGACGTCAGGCCCAAAATAAAATAATTTGTTACATATTTAATTTATCTTATGCGTTCTAGTTAAGAAGTCAGAATTTCAATATTAGAAAGCCCATAACCATTGTTTCCGGCACGTTTTACAAACATTACTTTAAGCTTCACCTTACAAACCAAGTATTTATAGTTAGAAGCACGACATGCAACAAATTATTTTAGATGCATTCTTAAATGTGAGGCTTGTAAAATAATAAATGTTTCTAATGCATCTTACTACGATTATTTAGAGAAAGTCCAATTTTTAAGTCGTGATTGGGATAGTCAGAGTTGCTCCCAGTTTCTCAGGGAAAATTTTACTTTGGAGGGCATCCCAGTTAATTTCTTGTAGTCAGAATTTCCCAGTTCAGAGTATAACTGGAACGCAGCAAAAGATGGCGGAGGCATCCCAGAACCAAAGTGAAAATCCAGCAAAACACACCTGAGGTTCTGTTTTAAAATAGACACTTTAAAATCTCTTTAAATTATAACTTAATAATAAAGCTCATTCAGCTGAGCTGCATGGTGGAGGAGACTCAACCAAAAGCTATCAATGTACTAAGAAGGCAAGGATGTGAAGAAAGAAAAGCAGAGAGCGTGACTCAGAAAAACTCTAACATGATGGAAAAAGATACAATGCCAATAAATACAGTTGATTTTGAGGACTGCTGTGGGTCAATAAACTTCATGGAGCAAAGTTTCAACATTCCTTGAGATCAACCATAACACCTGCGTAGAGGAGTGCAACAACAAGAACGTAATCGAATTGGAAGCACGACTAAAAGCTCAAAGTGTCGCACTCATCACAGATTGTAGACTGTCCTGCCAGCAAAGAGCATAAAACTTTGTTGACACAGAGTGGCAAGTCTGCGGTCCTCTTTATATATTAAAGTAACTTTTAAAAATTGCTTCCTTTTTAAATTTAGGGTGTAATGAAAAATTTTGCCCTTCATAATAAATCTTCTTGATACAAGAGAAAACTTGGGTTTTTCAAGAATGGCTGCTTATCAATTGATTGTAAGTCAGTGGATAAGATTAATCAACTTTAGTTTAACTTATTAATCGATAACTTGCAACCCAGCAATATTGTTTAAAGTGAGATTAAAAATGTAAAGAATCAAATGTGAGACAGTTTGTCTAAAATTAAATTAATATAAAATAAATTATTCAGATGAAAGCGACGCAGCTTGTTATGCCACATTTATTAAATCAGTTCCAACAGCTTGTTTTCTGAGTGTGCAAACACGAGACAAAAGATGGCACTGAGCACCTCTGGTTGCACAAAATAGCGATGACTTAAAAAAAAAAAAAGCATTCAGAGTATTTTATTTCTCAATATTTTTATGAAATAAAGGGAGACCTTACCCTTTACATACAAACCCCCAAAAAACATCTAATTATGTCCCGACATCATGAAGTTTTGAGAAATGTTTACCAAGATTAAGAAGCATTACTGCTTTTCCTCTTTGAAGGAGTAGCTATAGTATTGACTCTGCCAAGTAGCACAACACCACTGCTTGTGCTGGCTCCAGTAAAAGCTGTGACTCATAAAAGTCGCTTTATAATCCCCGCACTGGCAGTAGAGCCTGACTTTAGTCATCGTTAAACTAATTATTTAACAGCAAGAGGTCTGCACCGAAGTCTGCTTCAAAAAGCAAACACCCTCTGTCTGCAGAACACAAGTCTCACACCAGGAGACACTTTTCTGCTTCTCGCCCTAAAACTGGCCCTAATTATTTCAGCCTAACTGTTCTAAACAGGCAATTAAAACTATTAATTAAACTTACTGCATTAAAAGAATTAATGAACACAGGAAATGACCAAGACAACAATAATAAAGTCATAAAAATATGTGTTGAGTTGTTCTTATTTGCATTTAAAATGTAGGAAGCAAGCAGATGTATGTTGAAACCAGCTAAAGATGAAAACAAATGACTTTTAAAAAAATGTTTTTTAAATTTTCTTTTAGAATGTAGGAAACAAAATATGAAACAAAAAATCTGAGGTGAAAGATAAAGACAAACCCAATTTTGGTACTTTAACAACCTGTACTTTGGTGCTTTTGTTTGCAATACATATAATTTATAAGTTTTGAAGACTCCCTTTAAACCATGTAACACTACCCTGTTTTTATGCTATTATAATTTCTTTAAAATTCACCTAGCAGTGCCTCAATGACCAGGAGAGCGGCTACTGATTAGTAAGACATCAGCTCCACACTCTGAAACTTCCAGACAGAGGAGCTCATGTCTGAACGTCTGCTGGAGGGCCATCAAAGTCCTGCCAAAAGGAGCAACTGAGAGGGAGGGCGTGCAGAAGCAAGCTGAGTGGCCGTAATGACTTTTGAGGGTAAATTAAGATGTAGGGAGCTCGTTGGGTCTGCCTCTGAAGTGGTGACCCTTATTCGCACTGGTCGTCAATGCCTCCTCACCGCTGCGCTCTCGTCACAATTGTTTCTCCTCCCAATCAGCTTTACAACACCGTTTATCTGACTGCCACTGGCTGTGATTTATTACCCCAGTCGCTGCCACTGTCAACAGGCCTTTCTGCGACGTCACCACAAGGCCTCTGTTTTTCTGCTGGACCTCTTGTTTGGCTCTTTCTGTCTGCAGCAGTGTTACCTGTTTTAGCTATTTGATAGCGGGTTTGACAGATATGGTGATTTGTTGTGTGGTGATTTCTTTATTTTTTTGTCAGGTTTTGTTGTCGCTTTCCTCTGATTGCAGCCGACGCACACAGAGGCAAGTCTGTAACTGTTTAAGAAGACATTTCTCTGTCACTTGTGCTTGATTACAGAACATCAAGGCATGAAATTCTAAAATCTACTTCAATCTATTTCAGTCTGAAACTTGTCTTTTGACTTTTTTTAATTGTCATAAATTAAAACATAGGTCTTGCATAGAAAACATATTTCAGAGACAACAGTTGATAGGAAAGGAGATCTTAATGTAATGTCTAATGTCATAAAGCCATACAAAGCCATCTGTAGTCGTTAAGTGGAAGGAAAAATCATACATGATTGTGGTGCCCATTTGTTCTCCAACTGGCCAAATCTAAACTAGAATGACCTTTCATTGTATTTACAGCTGCAAGTCTTTGGGGGAATTTTTCTATCAGCTTTGTACTTTGCGAAATTATTTTTTCTCACAGATCTTTGCAAAACAAGTGATAGTTTGATAGAGAGCATCTGTAAACATTCATTTTCAAATTTTGCCATGGATTTGTGTTCAGACTCTGACCGGTCTATTCTATCACATGTCTATGGTATGACCTAAACCACTCTGTTTATGTTCAGCTACCCTTTACTTAAAGTCAACCAAAAACCAAACAGCTGAACGGGATTGATTGTATTTTTATTGAGGAGCACCAGAATAAAAGGGGATGCACATAAATGTATGCCACACTGTTCAGGTTAAAGTTTTGCAAGTCACTTTTCTCTTGGCCCCACATTTGTAATTACACTACGTGTTGCTCTAATTATTCAAAATCCCAATAAGATATATTGAAATTTGTGGCTGTTGTATGACAAATTGTAAAAAAATAAATAAATAAGAAAAAAATCAGTCTTACAGGCCATGTTACTGTCTCATCTGTACAGGATGTAAGTCATGGTGTATATTTTAAGTTCACACAAATGACTCGGCTTAACGTGTCGCAGCTTCGAGGTTCAGGCTTTCTATTGCGCTGGAGCAAATTCTGCTGTGATGCTTGAAATTGCAGCAGGAGAAAATTACCGAGTGGGGAAAAAAAAAAAAAAAAAAAAATGAGCGAGGACGGGTGAAGAAGCGTTTCGCTATTGCTAATTACTGCCTCATTAGCAACAGTGCTTAGCCATGTGGACAATAGCAGCAGAACAGCTGATAAAAACACATGCAGAGGCTACAGTTGAAAGAACATTGCTGTGTTTTATGTCTTTATTGGTTCGCTATACATTTTAGCACGGGGACATCCAAAGCACCAGGGATGAGGTCAGTAATTAAAGCGGTAAGTAGGGTGTGATGATGGATATTTAGATTTCCGCTGCTCCACATTCGGTTAAAGCAGAGACTATCCGAGCCAAAACTGAGCAGCAAGTGTGTGACACATCCTCATCCCGACACCTACACCGTTGTTTTTGTTTTTTTGTTTCTTTTTTTTTTTTTTTGCTTCCACCCTATCCCTCCTTTCCTGGCCCCTGGGCCTCCAGATGTTGCCGTCGCCCTTTTTCTGCGGAGGAGCTGCAGTGTGGAAATGCCTGAAGTGATGACAATAAACACCTCCACCATAACCTGGGCTCCCGCATTTGCATATTTGCCTGGTTTAATTTGAGGGGAAAATATGCAAATATATGCAAAATGAAATCCGTCTCCTAATGACATGAGACGATTAAACAATTTTTATGCTTAAGTATTCTGTTTAATGAAATCAAATGGGCCCACGCTCCACGACAAATTTGCCTAGGCACGGACGAAATTTGTGGCTATCACAAAAAAAAAAGAGAGAACTAAGAAGAGGAGAGGAGGAGGAGGCTGGCAGGGGGTTGGGAGGGTGCCTGCTTGGTGTGCATGACAGCTTTTTTTGAAACTGTCCCTCACAAGAAACAAAAAAAGCTCCTGAATTCAAATAAGATTTCAATGACAATTATGAAATCTGTCAGTCGCTCCTTTTTTCATACACCCACTTCCTCAGTTAAAAGAACAGTGGGGGATGAAGAGCAAAATGTACATCTAAAATGTTCAAAAATAATATCAATATCAGCCCTGATGTGTTTTTCAACCAGCTCCAAAAAAGGCTTCTCGGTTCTCTTGCACTTTTTTCAACGCGGAAAGCGGAGTGTTAACTCACTCACTTTGAAAAGCTAATATTCTTTCCTCCCACCCTATCTCTATAAAAACACACTGTTAATGCGCAGCTTAACAAATAGGAAAATAAAATGATTTCCCTGTCTAAGTCCAGGGCCTAAAGACACGATCACCCAGGAACAGAATCCATAACGAAGGAGACAGCGGTGTGATTAAAGTTGGAAGCAGAGGGAAAGAAAGAAAGAAAGAGAGAGTAATATGTGACTGCTTAATTGTAGCTTTGCGGGGAGCTGGTGACTAATGGCCTTTCCACGGAGCTGTTCAAGCCATGAGCTGCACATTAATATAAAGGGGGTTATTATTATGTTTTAGCTTCAGACCTGATTAATCACAGAGATTTACTTCCAGCTCAACTCTTTATATGGGGAGTCATGCTGCTGTTAGGCAGCCATCAAGCTGCTCACACCTACTGGAATGCAAATGCGGAACGATACACCCTACATGCCCACTGAATTTTTTTTTTTTTTAAATTAAAAATACATCTAAACAATGTCTGCAGGGTTGATCAATCTCAAGGCTAAATATGGTTGACCTTTGGCTCAAAAGTGAATAGTATTTCAACATCTCGGAGTTTTCTTAGAAGCCTAAATGTAGACCTGTTTACGCCAAGACTCTTCAGTTATCAATCATGTGAAAACATTGTATTATTTAAAAAAAAATCCAAATTAAACTCATCTGGCTCGGTGACCCCGTTTCAGCTCTCTGTGTGTACTCTGACACTTTCGTGCCCTGAAGAAGCGTTTTAATGCCAGTGCACATCCTGAACAGCTCAGTTATTTAACACTTTAGATTAAAAAACTAAAGCTTTGTATCAATACCAATATGTAAATATCTCATTATTGTGTGTACTTTTTGTTCTAAAAATGAGCCATTCCTGTACAATTGTATTAGTAGGACAAGTTCAGAAGCTCTAACCCCTCTCTATCAGTAAAAAAGCTGAATATAATCTGGTAAGAATTTGTTTCTGGCATTTTATATCAGTTTTACTGTTTGAAATTCTACCAAATCTGCAGCTTTGAGGAGGCGGGAATCTGTAAATAATTAGTATGTCATAAAAAAAAGTAACTTGTGAACCATTCTGATGGTTCTTTTGGTAGTGCATAGTGAGTGAGGTTATGTAGGTGTTGCCCCAAACTTCCACACAGTAACTTAAATATGGAAAAATAACTGGACAGCATGGAATATTAAGTGAAATGTAATTCAGAAAGTATCTTGCTTTGCTGAGAGCCACAATACTTCTACGTTTTTCAGACTGTACAAATCTTATGTGACGTTTCCAGAAGACCTTGTAAACAGTCAACACTTCCATTGTTACAGTAGTTCTCTGCACATTCACATAATCTATTATAATTCATAAATATATTTATTTTACAATTTTCAAACAACATAAACTTGGTTTTATCTAAAGTTCATAATTTCCTAATATTAAACCCCTTTTTTAGTCTACAACTAAAATTGAAATATGATTTGATATGCTATGATAAATATGATTTCAAGTTTCTGTAAATTCTCATTTGTACAAAACAATATTTGCACTTTCTGCGGACAGAACAAAATTAAGGATTTCTGAAGCCTTAAACATATCATTTATATAGAAAATAAACCGTTTTGGTCCCAATACATGTTTATTCATTACTCTATCCAAACCTCCAACATAATTTATCCAAAAAAAAAACAGGAAAATTGTGGAAGAAAGAGATCTATAATTGTGAAATGGTGTTTGTCCACTGATTTATGTAGTGGGATGATTTGCAATCATTTATATTTTGTGGGAAATTTATCAGTTTGAATTGGGAGATTACTCCGGGTACATAAAGCTTCTACGCTGAAATCACTTTTCCGCCAAGCTGATCTCAGGGCTAAACTTAGTATAAATTTTTGTGTTTAGCTAATATTGTTGGATCTTTATTTGAGCAGGCGGAAGCAACGTCTTTGAGAGTGATTTTATCTAAAAGAGTCTGATTGGATAAGAGCATGGCATGAATATTACGCAGAGTGTTTGTTGTGTTATGGGCTCTTTCAGATCACTGAAGGCCTTCGTTGGACCCTGAGGCTTGGAGGGATTTCTTCGGCCTGATGCTTTGGTGCCCGATAATCCCTTTGGCTTATATATTATCCCTGCCTTCCCTCCGACAGCTAGCTAATAGAGGAAAGGAGCTGTGGCTCTCCCTATGCCACGTGCCTCTCTCCAAACAGATAGAAAAACATGCTGTGTGTGTGTGCGAGCTGTTGATAACTGTTGGTACAGATGTTAAAGTGGACACAGACTGAGAGACAGAGGGTCAAACACACATGGACACGCATGTACACACTCAAAACCTGGGTAACTGCTTTGTCTGGGAGACGCTGAAGCTGCTGTAGCACAGCAATCGATTTCAGGCTCCTCCAACGAGATCCCCTGCGCTTATACCTCTGAGCTCTAGATGATGCAGTGTTGAGAGTGGGATGAGTTAAAGTGGCGGGGGGCTGCTGTTGCTCAGAGAGGAGTTCTTTTGGTTTTATGACACCGTGCCAATGGTTATTGCGCATCAGTGATGTCAGATTCATAACAAACCAGAAAATGTCACTGTATGTTGCAAGCTTGTGTCTGGGTTAAATCTACTCAGATATTACAACAAACTCGTGGATGGCCGTTCAAATGCCGTTCACCACAGGAGAGGATGTCGGTGTAAGGGATTTGTTGCTGGTGCAAGAGGACCACGAATAGGTGAAGAATGGGATTATTAACCCCTAACACTGATCTTGGTGTGGCTTGCTAAAATTGCGGTGTGGTGGGATTTATGTGATCTCCCATAATCCTGTGGGCCTTGATGCTCCAAATCCATTGTCATGCTTCACTTTATAGGAGGGGAATTTCCATGATTTCAGCTCCTGACTTGCAGTGCTCTTTGCATAACCACAATACACACACACGCACACACACACATAGCTGCCGCTCATTCCACATTCCTTTCTGAATAGCCTGGCATCACATTTCGCAGGACAGGTCTTTGAAGTTATTACTCCCCTTTATTTGCCGTTTTACGCTTATACAGATTACTTGTAATTCCTGCGGCATTAAACGATGTTCGAAGTGAATGAAATGTAGGATTAAATTAAAAGAAAAGATCCAGCTGATAACTTGCTGGTGAAGCAAATGGACAATTTAATGTGCCGTGCAAAATTAATCCTAAAGTAAAGAGACCTTTCAAAATTTTGGCACATTACAAACCTATCATTGCAAATAAAAATTTTAAACATGCAGTAACTGTTTGTATTTAGCACCACTCAGTTAATACCTTGTGGTACGGCGTTTCTTGCTAGTGCAGCTGAAAGTCCTGGGGCTGTCTCGCTACCAACTTCAAACATCTGAAGAGACTGGAATCATCTTACTCTTCTTTACAAATATAGCTCAATCTCAGATTAGATGATGGTAGCCCATAAACAATATTTTCCAAGTCTTGCTAAAGATTCTCAAATATATTTAAGTGTGGATTTTGACAGGGCCATTTATTCTCATGAATACGTTTTGAACTAAACCATTCCATTGCATTTGGATGAACTGGATTTTATCCAGTGTAAACAGAGTAAAGGGGACTGAATAAAAATCCATATCTCCTTATTCACATTTTCACTTTTTTATATGTATGTGGCAAAAATTCAAGGGTTATAAATACAACGCATTGAGTATAAACTACTGGGAAAAATTTGCCTAAGGAGGAAACAGGTAACTTAATTCTGTGAAATATAAATAAAAAAATTACAATTTAAAACAATTCAAATGAGAAGCCAAAGAACAAGAGGGAACATGAGTGAAAAATATTTTCGCTCTGCTTCAGATATTTCAGCATTTAGCAGTTTCTCATCACATTTGCATGAACATATGCGTTCCGTCTTTGAAATGAATTTCTGTGAACGTGTCAGGAAGTTAATTAGCTCTGTGTTTTTGTATGTCATTGACTGTGCATGTGGACTTGTAATTGCATGTGCATGTGTGCATGAATGTACTTTTGCATGTCTTCACCCCCCACCAGTAAGAGAAGATAAAGTCACAATCATATTTTTTCCCAGCTGGTGGTAAATGTGACTTGCCAAGTCATTCTTGTTGTTTTATTGTGTTATTTTTTCTAGATGAAAGAAATAGCATTTTCTTTTTTTTTTCTTCATTGAGGCACATTAAATCCACAAAATTTTCTCCATCTGCTCACCTTTCCTGCCCAAACCTTTCTTTTTTTAATCCTTCTAGCCCTCTCCCTTCTCTGTGGGATGGTAATTTAATCCATCTAACCAGCTGGAAAGATAAATATTCCTTAGTGGAGTGTGAGGCCCCTGCTTCTCTGCTCATGCAAACCGGAGATGAGGAGAAAGTCTCCCCTCTCCGCAGAGCTCAGACGCCCAAATGCCTTCACTCAAACAGATGTCGGCATAAGGATGAATCCAACACTTGGGCTTTCTCCACAATCTTTTTGTTCAAACTCAATTCACACAAAGGCTATCATGCATAAAGTCTCACAACATGCTTTTGAGGTTAAAAGTAGTAGCTGCTTTACAGAATTAGGACAGAAACTCGAATCAGACTCAAAACACCAAATACTACATTTCTTACTCCTCTTCAGAATGCTTTGAAATTAAGAGTACGTGTTAACAAGCACCTTCATCACTACTATAGCTTGTACATTTTCCAGCCTGTGTTTGGCTGATTATCCCTGAAGGAGGAACATGGACGGGTTCCTGAGGCTGACTCATGCTTTCTGTTTGGAGAGGTCCAATTCAGAGCAGGCTGGGCCGCCTGGAACCTCTGTTTATACAGCCTCTCAGGCCAGACTGGGAGGCCCTATTTTCACACCCAGGTGCTTTCCAAAGAAAACCTCCAGCAGAGGCCCCTTGTCAAAGGTACAACTCTGAAAAACAACCTTAGAGCTCCAGGTTACTGCTGTCGCATTGTATGCTTCAGCCGCACACATATGGTAACAACACGCATCCAGAACACAACGGAGAAAGAAGAGTGTTGTACTTGAACAGAAGAAATAGTTTTATTGCTCCCATGAATGGTGCGGAGATGTAGCCAGAATTACTCACTGCTCGGACCGGGTCTGTACTGCAGGTTACTTGGTTGAAGGAGTTTGTAGCATTTGTATTCCAGGGGGGAGAATAATCCTTCAGACAGCTTCACTTCTATTGTGAGTCAGCATGATTTCTTTTTTCTTGTTTAGGAGTGTCAGACCTTGGACCTCAAAAGACAGAAAGATGTTCAGCACCGGGTCAATGTCAAAAAAAGTTCACTGTGAAGGCAAGAGCCATCAGCGGCAGGTCAAAAAGGCAGACAAACAGTAAGGGGTGTTTTATGAAAGCATATATCAATCTGCTTGTGAGTAAGGGTATCTTTCCCATTTGAGTGCAGAGCATCGAGATGAGCTAAACTCATTCAAACATGAAAAAAAAAGGCCTGTAAAGCCTCTTTAACTTTAAATTCAGATCCCCTCCCCAACAATGGTCTCCAGAACTTTCAATGACTGGAAAATATATTCTAACATCAACACCATGGCGCTACTTTCACTGCTACTTTTATATAAACTCATCCAATTACATGAAAAATGTCAGAATTATTTATAAGTAAGGTTTCTTATTAATAAAGAAACAACAGTGTTGCAGTTTCTACACCTCTACCCTCAGCTACAGCACAGTGGTGGAGGAAAAAGTACCGTCAGTATTTTCAATCAGTCAATTAGCAGTATAAGAGGATGCAGGTGAGGTTTTTTCTGTCCTGGGTGCAATGCACATCCAAGTCCTTCTGCTACTCCCATTTTGTTTAGGTGAATATTAACATACATTTTTTTTAGTAGTTATCACCTTTTGAGAGAAACTAGCATTGTAAAATTAAAATAACAAGCTCCCTCAAAAACATATACACTTTAATCTCATAAACTGCAATGAAGGTTGAAGAAAAGGAAGAGAGCACACAGTGAGGTCCAATCATTTTTGAAATGGTGAGGATTTGTCACAGGCGAAGCAGGCCTCAAACCAAATACTTCTGAGTGTGCCACAAGAGCTTTTTAAAAATACTTAAGTAGTTTGTACATGTGAAAATTTTACTTGAAGAGGCATGCATCTTTTAGCATCAGAAATTCTGAATAAAATATACAAAATCATTCCAATAAAATACTATTTACAATATATACCACTTCTTTGTACATAAAGGTGCCACCCGAAGACATCGCTGGTCCTTTTCATAGTTAAAAAAAAGTACAAAATTTCTATGCATATATGTATGTCATAATTACTTTCCATATATCTTCCAAAATCTCATTTCCATCTTTGGAAATTCTGCAGCACAGGAGTAATGGGTGTATTATGCAGTTATGACAGATCTAGCTTTCCTCTTATCCCCCTCCCCATCATCCAACACACAGCCCCTTAGCCTTTCCCCTTTGCTGCTGCTGAACAATCAAACCCAAACTAAAAATGTTAAAGAATTACCTTCAGCCAAGGCATCACAAGAAAAGAGATGTTATAAAAAACAGTGTTGAGATTTATTATTTGTGTATTAGAAATAAAGCCGGCTTCACCCCGTGTTTACATTACGGTCTACGCTGTACGTGGTTTCACGCAGTTTGCACTGAAGAGTCCTGCCCATTTGTGAGCACACAGCACAGGGATGAATAAGCGTGCGCATAAATGACCAGGCCAGTGATTGAGTGAAGAAATTATTGAGCGGGTAAATGAACAAATGTTTGAGTGAGCGAGCGAGTGAGTGAACGGTTGGGACATTGAGTTTGTGTCTGACCGAGTAACCAAGCCGTCCTGAAATCCACATACATCCACCCCCCTCACACACACACACCATTGGCAATCCAAACAAACAGCTCTAAGTGCTGCAGTGTTCGCCGAGGGAGCTGGGAAAAGCCCCATCAGCCCAGTGAATGAGAGCATTCTGCCTGCTCACAGCCAGTTATTAAAATCAATTAATGACGGGGAGGGAGGCCCCTGTAAAAGCTGACTTGTTGGGCTCTAGGGGTCCTTTGTGACACGTTGCCTTTCTGGATCACTTGTGCCATATGGAACCTCCCCTCTTGTGGCACATAACTCACTTTTATGAGAGCCTCATTGGCTAATGATGGAATAGTGCACGAGCACTGAGCAGGGGAGGGTTCCTGTCCCTGGAACTGTCACTCCCACTCCTGCCTGTGTCTCTGTCACGCTGATCTTTGCTGAGAAACCATTGTTGACTTCAGAGGGAATGTCACTGACAATACGTAAAAACGAAAGAAAGGTATTTTCTGAGTCTTTGCACTGTTTGACTAGACAGACAGACTGACAGGGAATGTCTCGACATAGCGAGACAAAATGAGCTGTGACACCCGACACTTCAACAAAAATCTTAAAGAAACTGATGGAGCATTTACCTGCTGACTTTATTCTCTAATATGTCTGTTCTCTACACCCACACATATGCCAGATACATAAACACAGAAATATGTAACAGGCACATGTTGGCGGATGCAGACGCACACCGAGCTCAAGCAAATTCCGTCTGATTCTTGGTCCAGCTTCAGGCAAGACAGGCCCAATTGAAGAGGAGATTGACCGTTAGAGTGAGGCGTAGTGGCTCTGCAGGAGGAAGGCGGCGGTCCATTTAGCAGCGCTGAAAGAATTCTGCACTCATTTTAGTGCAGTCCCACGGGGTGAGGAAAAAGAAGACAGACTTGGTTGGATCTCTTTTCTCCTGCCGGCAGGATATCACTCTGTTTTGGTGTCTTGTGTCAAACTCCGCGTACGTTTTTGCAGTTGTTCAAAACAATGAACCAACAAAAAAGCAGCTTCACGGCGGCAGGACGGGATTAACATGTACACATGTGCCTCAAACGTGCTCACTAAGCATTTTTTTTGCTGGGATCACTAACCAGGGGATGCCTTTCTCCTCAGAGAGGAGTTTAGCTGACCCATCAATTACCTTCCTCCTGGAAGAACATAACATGATAATAATTATGATAATGACATGACATTGTGATAATGACATGATAAGGAAGTGTAAGACGAATTTGCCCACTGTGCAGGAAGTGCTTATCATGTCAGTAGAGGATAAACTAGACTTGACAAGATTTGCATTTAGTGCCTATATGAACAAGATCAGTTGAAAGTGTGCTGTGGATGTGTAAGCTGTCGGTTTTAAAAACGGATTAATGCAACTGTTTTGTTTTCTACAAATCGTCACGCAAATCATCACTCTTAATTTTTTTTGAGTGTTTCGTCCCACTGTTGTACAGATATGAACCACACAAGTGCTGTCAGTTATGCTACAAAATTTGTGCCAATATCTTAAATTATATTTACACTGCATTCATTCATTGTCTACATTCGTTTATCCCTGCAGGTTTGCAGCGGGGCCAGTAAAGGTGGGGTGATCATTAGGTACGAGGTGGGGTACAACCCAGTCCACTGCAGGCAACATGGCAACATTTAGGACAAAGAACCATGCAACCAAGAAAAGCTTGTGCTCTACACACTGCGACTTTACTGAGGTTGGAAAAATTGCCTAAACTGCTGCAACTTTGAGTGATAAAACAAGCTGGTCAAGTACTGAGCTTGACTAGCGAGACGATGTTACACTGTGTGGCTGTGTTGAAGTAACATTTCCCAGTTAATTCCCATATATGTATATGTATTTTTGCTAAAAGGCTTAGTGCAAATTCAACTTTTGAACCCTTACAATGATTGAAAGAAGTATCTATGTATCCCCCTCAAATTAAAAAAAATGTTTTGTTACATTGCCATTACAAACTTTTCCTTGTTTTACCAGATGGATTTTATGTGATAAACTAACAAAAGTATTGTATAAATGTGCAGCCAGCTGCCTTCAGAAGACACCTAATGGGTGTAATTTAATCACAGTATAAATCCAGCTGTTCTGTGAAGGCCTCAGAGGTTTGTTAGAGATCATTAGTGAACAAACAGTAACATGAAGACCAAAGAACACAGCATACAGGTCAGGGAGAAAGAAGTGGAGTTCTTTAAAACAAGGCAGGTTATCAAAAAATATTCCAATGAGGACTGTTTACTATATCTTTTAAGAAATGGAACAAGTTTGACACGTCTGACTTGACCATCTAACTAAATTAGGCATAGAAACACTATTGCATAGGGCTATGGTATTTATGGAGGTGCTGCAAAGACTCAGGTTGTGCATTCCTTAAAGTCTCTAAGGTCTGCCTCATAAAATCAAGGAGTATGAGTATTTTTCAAGGCACTATGTTAAAACATCAGGTGTGAGATGGGGGATCTTTCCAGGTAATGGTTTCTCTGAACATGACTAGATAAGCAATACATTGTTTTGAGAACAGAAGATTTAAAATGATAATTGGAGTCCATTTATTTGCACTTACTGAGTAGTCAGTAAGTGCAAAAAGTAATATTCACCCAGTCAGACTCTAAAACACAATAGAGGAGGATGAAATCGAACCCACACTTTTCAACTGCAAGACAACTACTTTTTCCACTGCCACCCCACACCACTCGTAGCACTGGGTGTATTATTGTTTTGCAAGAACCTTTCAAGTGTCTAAATTTATACCTCCTGGAATTTGGAGTAAAAGACAGAGAGAGTATGTAAGAGATTATGAGTTTGGAGGTAGGAGACTGCTGAGTGTGCACTACTTCCTTAGCTGACTGTGTGCAGCAGCCGCCTATATTGATCATGTAAAAAAAAAAAAAAAAAAAAGAAATACAGGAATCATTTTTGGATGTAGGATAACATCCAAAAAATAGTATTCACTATTTCTTTTGGTGAAGCTTTACAAAGTGAAACATGAGCCGTGTTTGACGAGAGAAATTCCTGAAATAGCTGAAAATTCATTTAAAGATATGGAATGAGCTGATGGAAAACCACATGGGGGCATTTTGTCACTTTCATTCTGACTTGCAATCAATGGCACTTAGGTTGAAAATGCAGCTGAATCCTTCATCATCCATATGCTAAATACGCTATTTTTCATTTCTTGTTAATTCCCCGTCCAAAGCCTTTCTCTACTCCCTGCACCACTCCTAATCTGGCTATAAAGGTCAGTTTAGCATAATGACATCATAGAGACGAGCATGGGCAAACCCAGATTACTAAATCTGACTTTAATGTGGCTTTTCAGATGAAACAGCATTAAATGACATTAACGCTACCACATTCACTGGCAGCTTTAATGGAGATTGCTCAGGACTGGCCCTTCTTTACCCTCTTTGTATTTTTAATGAGGTGACAGAGAGAGGCGAGATTGGAATGGGATGGTCTTACAACATGCTGAGCTGGGATCAGATACAGTCCGTCTTATTTGTGTAACGTTCCATCAGCCCGCTCATATGGGCCGGGGTTAACCTCTTCAGTGTGACTGACATTTTTAGAGCACAGGCAACACCACTGACACAACTCAAAGAAGCCACTTTTAGAAAATTGCTACACCAATCGCTGGCGTGATGGGATCACTTTTTAAAAATATTTCTTTAGGTTCAGACCCAGATTAGTATTTTGTGCATGTTTAGGCGAAAAGCAAATAAGTTGGTGATTATCACTTGGGTATCCTAAGCCTGGGAATTAGCAGGATATTTGCTAAAAATCTGTCTTAATTTAGCATCTGTTTGAGCATGCCCTGAAGCACATGTTGCTGCTTGTGCCTCGAAGACAAAAGCAAAAAAGAACGAGCAAAGGAGAGAAATGGGAGACGCAACAGGAAAATAGGCACTCCAAGCCGCCTGGCTCGGGTGGGTTGTCTTAAGCATTAATCAGTTTCTCTCCTGCTTTCCAAAGAAAGATGTTTTTTTTTCTTCCTGCTCCATCTCTGTGGCAACTGCAACTTTTTTCCTCAACACAGAAAATATTACCACAGGAGGGAATGTCACCAGCAGAAGAAGAATGACAACACAGGGGTCATGAATTATACAAAGGGTGTTAGAAGCTTTGCTACACTTAACATCATTAAGGCCTTTATTAATTACTGTTATGAGACACTGTAAATCATATCTGTATCACATTTTTTGTTATGGTTCAGAGCAGTGCTTCCGTAATAGACTTGTGGCATGCCGGTAGGGGAATAATTTGCCGAGCTCAGAGATTGGCCAGCAGAGATTGATCCTCCATACAACACAAGCTCACTACTTAACATGCACTTAATGTCATACCTAAAATAAGACTGACATAAACTCATACTCTTTGTTTAAATTCTGATTGGAACAACATTGTTTTAGCATTACTTTAGTCTCACCGTCTTCTTACATTAAAGTCAACTCAGGTTGTGAGCTATATAAAAAACTATACACTAATCCTGAATCCTGAATTTTCACTTAAGTCAGTGCATGTATTCAATAATTTAGAACTTTATAACAAATGGGTTTTATGTGATCAAGGTTTATGTTTTCTTTTAACTCTGATGCATAGCGGTCATTGCAGTGGACAGCTGTCAAAAAAGCAATTATTTTGTGTTTCTTGTGGAAGTTTAGGTTATAAATGCACACAGACCATTAAAGTGGACACTAGTGCATCATACAGTACACTACCAACTACTGTCTATTCACTGCTTGTGCAAGAAATGTTTTGTTAAGTACAATATGGCAGAAATATGAAAAAGCATACCAACTCAGGAATATCCAGTCCCTCCTTCTACTGTTGCAGGTAAAAAGAAAAAGTTGACATCAAGTAACCCTTAAAGACTATTGATGTATTTTCCAAATAACTTTGTATTTGGAGAAAGTTACAACTGATCACCTAGAAAAAAATCCCAGGAAAAAAAAAAAAATCAAATTTCTTTTTTAGGACATTCTCAGGTAAGAATTGGTTCTTACCAGGTTGTTCCTCTTTAGAAACCCTCACTGCTTACTCATGGGTCGTATTCAGCCGTAACCCTGTCTTATTCACTCTCCCACTTCATAAAGGTTTCTTATTCAAGATAAAACACTGAGAAATCTGCCATTTTTTTTCTGTTTCTATGTTTTGGCATGCCATTGCATTTTTAAAAAGTATATATCGAAATAAAGCGTTTTTCTAATGTAGAGAAATTACTCCTCTGTGTGCGGTGATAGATCTTTAGTGTCTTATTTATTTAATTTTTGACATGACAAACAAAAAGAGGCACATAATTGTAAAGTAGAAAAATTATACATATATATATATATACAGTATATATATATATTACATTGTCACAAATAACAGTCTGAACACACTTAGCCCTTTTAAGAGCTTTACAAACCTGTCAATCTCCTCGCATGTAAGCCCGTTCGGCCTTGAAGATAAACTTGTTTCTATTCATGCTATTTAAATTGTGGCTGAATCACAGTGTTCCACCCAGAGATGTGCAGTATTCACTAAGCCTCATAGAGGGCGATAGTGTGCTGGTTTATCACTGTCTGCTCCAAGGAGGCGAAGAAAAATAGAATTGAAAACAAAGAATAGAGTTTTTAATCAACAAGTCAGTTCAGTTTTTCAACCTAGTTGTCCCTGAGAGATAAAGTATTCAAAATCCTTTCCTCATTGTTTTACTTACTATTATTTTTTCTCTAGTTCTGCTCATCTGATTGTTTTTTTTTTTTTCAAATGACTATTTCAACCAGAAAACCAAACTCTACATCACACAGAACACACCATGGTGATGGTGCAATGAAAAGATTTAGATCAAAGAAACATAATAATGTGTCCAAATGGTCTAGTCAAATATCAGAAATGATAATTAATTATTCACAGACGCTGTCGACCCAACGTGACTGAACTTGAGCAATTTTGCAAAGAAGACAAAGGAGGAAAAACAATGTCTGTAAGAGCAAGTATTAGAGTTATAGCTGTAAAGCTAAAGAAAAATGGTATTATAATGTAATGACTTATGAGTCACAAAGACAACATAAGCTATATATAATTTAATTTCCAGTTCATAGTTGGCACCAATTCCTTTAAGTCTGATGTTGCAATCTGTCAGTGTGAGAACAACTGAAAGGGATGAGCTGTGCTGCTGCTGGAGGCTTTAGTGATCATCCCTGAAAGCCCACAAACTATTTCATTTATTTTATATTGACAGGCAAATTTTCTTAGTTCTTAACTAACAACAGCTAATTCAGATTTTATACTTCAAAAATCAGAATTGTGCATAAACAACTAGAGCAGTCGTAAATAACGGTTTTCTGGCATCTGCTTCTGTTTGAGTCCCGTTAAATGAGTTGTAATGAGTCAGTCCAATCAGCAGTCTTGGTCTGGACGGCCCGACCCGGCATGGGACACCACCATATCAAAACTGATAATGGTTTCAGAAAACAGTTCCAATGTCCCAGCAGTGAACCCTTTCTGATTTGGTGATTCAGCATTCCTGCAAGCACATGGAACTGATTGAGGATACAATTACATAATTATATTACCCTCATTTGTTGAAAGGCCAAACCCAGATTAACAGAGTTACCACCCTCTCTTGTTTTGTAAATCTTTCACAAAAACTTTCAACTGCAGCTTTCTGTAGTCTCGTTTCTAACAATTGAGTCCGAGTAATATATATACATATATATATATATATATATATATATATATATATATATATATATATATATATATATATATTGCAGTCTTCTGTTATTCACATAGCTATCTTTTCTAAACAGTAAAATGTGTTTTTTTCTGCATCGCGCAATGGAACGTAAGAGGACTCTGACCACTGGGAATTTTCCGTGACCATGCTGGTTAGAGCTCTGACCAGCAGTGGTCACAGTGGTCGTCAGCTGTGGCGGACAAAGGATGTGGTCATGAACAGTGTATGCCCAGGCTTCACTTAGCTCTAAAAACAAGCAAGAGCATGTAAGCCCTCAGCTGAAACCCTGCTTCTGTGTAAAAAAATAAAAAATAAAAAACAACTCCCATGGTAACTGCAACTTGCCTTTCTGCCAGCATGAAGATTACTTCAGATCAGGTGGAGTTCATGCTTAGATTTAGTTCTTGGTCAAATCTGAAAAACATCTCTTGATGAAGAGTTACAAAGCTACTCTAACCAAGAAACAGAGTACATAAAAAATAAGTATTACTGAAGGAGAACATTCTGTTATATGGGTGGTACCCACTTGCTTGAATAGATAAATGATTAAATATATTTTTCAAATCTTGTTTTGTGGTTGTTGGCAAGAGCTTTGTTGAAGCAGTCATTGCTTTGGTATTTCTGCTTTTGCTAGAAATCTTCAAGCACAGCTTACAAACTTCAACTGACATAAGGTCTCTAAAGAAAAATTTTACATAATTTAAATTGATCTTAAAGTAAAGCAGACATACAGTCCCTTAGAAGTTATGAAACCCCTTTTGTCGTTTATTTTGTCAAGTTAAAGCCAAAACCTTCAATGTAATTTGTTAGGATTTTAAATGATAGAATGACTCGAAGAGCATAATAAATGGTTTTAACTTGTTTTTTAACAAAGAAATAACAGAAAGAACTCTGAATGCTGATTATGTATTAATGCCCCTTCAGTGTGATGCAATTAAATGTCGTCCACTGCATAATATAATCTCTGTGTGAGTCTATCTGTTCTACAGAAGCCCCAAAGACTTTCTCGAGAACATTAAAAAACAAACAGCATCAGGTCAGGGATAAAGTTGTGGAGAAGGTTTTGAAACAATATTTGAAACTCTGAACATCTGACAGAAACAACTTTATTGGTAGACCAATGCGTTTCAGCTTGTGTGCTTCGTCAGGGTCATGGGTCACATGGCCCTGATGAGCTGTTGCTGGAGTCTTCCCCTTTAGGCACATATTTGACAATCTCCATGCACGTTGGGAGTCAGTGAAGTTGTGCCAGAAACATTTTGGATTTCATTGCACCTAAACTGACAGGACAAACGATGAGAGCATTAATCAGTGAAGCAGCCAAGAGGCCTATGGTTACGCTGGGTGGAGATGAAGAGAGACCCATACTTCAGGTGGGGTAATAGTCACTGCTTGGAACTGTAACAATAGAGAAAGGTGGTTCCAAATAGTATCAAAGGCACTGAAGACAAAAACATTTCAGGTTATTATTTGAAAAATCCAGTTCTCATTTTACCATCCTTCACAACTCATTGCTACTTTATTGATCTATTACATAAAATTACATTAAATACATTAAAAGGTGACAAATTGTGATAGTCACAACTCTTTGGACGATGCTGCATTTATGAAAATACAGGAATGTACAGGGCAGAGTTCAACATTCACAGTTTCATAATATTTCACTTAGTCTGACTTTATTCCTGATCTGCTTTGTGGAAAGCTACAACACTCTTTCTTACTCTTCCCTGGCCCACAGATAAAAAAAAAATAAAAAATTTAGTTTTTACTAAATCTTGAGTCATTGAAGATAATGAAATTTTCTAACAGTAAATAAAATAGATTTATTATTCTAAATCTGAAGTAAGCATAATTGCAAATTAACTTGCAGTACACAGAATTATGATCCCTCTGTAGCTGGCACAAACTTTCATGAAAAAAATCTTCTAGTCAAAATGTAATTATAAGGTTCAGTAACATAGATATACTCTGATATTTTTGAGCCTCTTGAATTATTTGCAAAATTGGGATTTTCTTGCAAAACATGTAATCTGGGGAGGGGAGTTATTGACATGATTCACACAAAAGGACTTACTAAGTTTTGTGTGACGCCATATACAGCTGAGTTGTCTTAATTTGGTTGTTGTGTCCGATTATACGGAATGAAGTTGTTTAGTTGCAAAACAGAGACCTCTTGAGGTCAGACTTCTCATTTGCTGCAATTTATGTGTGTGTAAATATCAATTTGTCTGCAAGCAAACCAATCAAATATGCTCAACAGTGCTGCTTCTCACCGTTTGTCTGTGGAGTCTTGGTTCACAGTTTAGAGAAAAGAAAGATTTAATCACAGTTAAAACCCTGGATAAATAGGATTTACTTATTAATTTAGCATCTCTGACAAAGATAGGAATCAAATGTTTACTTTCAGATACTCACGAGTATAATTAATCTAAATTATTACCCCAAAGCTCTAATTGCTCTTTGTTGTTCAATCTTGATTTGCTGTTTGTGTTTACACTACGGCAAAAGGATTTCTTATCTTGCAGAAGCCACTGAGGCATCAACAGGACCACGCTACAGCTGCACAGCTAATTAATGTGATTTATGCTGGTTTGGTTGCTTGCTAGCTTGCACATTTTTGAGGAGAGCAACATCATCTGTAAGTCATTGTCTTTGGTAAATAAGAAAAAAAAGACTTTTCAGTAAGTCTAGCTCTGCTACGCTCCTTTGCCTGGTGGTCCACAAACATCCGATTGTGCCAGATAAACATGAGAACTTTGCTTTGGGGTCTTTATGCACTTGTACGCGTTTAAGACTGAGCACTAACTACATTTAGAGTAAAACCCTCAAGAACATGGCGTTAAATTATCATACAGTGCTGTGCAAATGTATTCATACCCCTTAAACCCTTTGACATGTTACAAATACAATCTTTACTGTATGCCTTTGGAATTTTATGTGATAGACTAACACAAAGTAGTGCTTGATTGCGAAGTAGAAAGAAAACCACATGTTTTCCAAATTTGTTTTACTTTGTGAAACAAAACAACTACACATCGATTCTTTTGAGATATGATCCTGCCTGCTTTCCACATGTAAACACTTCAATTTTTGCCCATTTGGTCTTTTTGAAAAGTGGCGCAAGCTCAGTCAGACTGGATGGAAAGGATTTTTGAACAGAGATTTTTGACTTTAATTTTTACATTTATATGCTTTGATCCATTAATTTATGACTGGGGTTGCTGTCCTGCTGGAAGGTGAATCTCCATCCCAGTTCCAAGTCTTTTGCTGAGACTCAACAGGTTTGTCCTCCGTTTCCCTCCATCCATCTTCCTTGAGCTGCTTCCCTGCTGAACAAAAACATCCCAGCAGCATGATGCTCCTGCCACAGAAACCATCTTTGCAAAGAGGCAAAAAAGTTAATATTTGGGTGGTGACGATAGGACCTTCTTCTTGATGCTTGCTGTGTTTCCAGTATGGTTGGTAAACAGGTTCTCTACCAACCTCCAGTTGGTTGCCTCTTTCGAATAATTGTCAAGTAAAATGAGCAGGCATGTTTTGGAAGGCTTGTGGTTTTCTCATACTACGTTTTCCTTGCTTAAATGGGGGATTTAACAGTGCTTAAAGAGATAAAAATTTTTGTATATTGTTAAACCAAACCCAGTTTTAAATTTCCCACATGCCCTGACCTGTCTGCTGTGTTTCTTAGTTTTCATGATGGTGTTTGCTGTTTAGCCTTCACACAATCGTTGACTTGATACTGATCTCAAATTACACACATGTGAACTTTGTTTGTAATAAAGGTGACTTCTGAAGCTGACTGAATAGTGTGGATATTTTTGTACACTTGTTTTGGGGCATCAGTGTAAATAGGATTAAATACCAATATATGGTACACTTTTCAGATTATATGTTTAAAAAAAAATCATTCAAAACTGTTAAGTAGTTATTTTTACATTTTACAGTTCTACTTTACTAATTTTGTCACAGAAAATCCCAATAAAATAAATTGAAGTTTGTTGCAATATACTGTTATAATTACCCAAAGGTGCAACAACAAAGGAAGAAAAATAGTATGCTGTGCAACATGATATGCACACACAATTAGTACATTGGTTTTTGCTTACCCTGAACTGGACAAAGAAAATTCAAGGCATTATAAGATATCTATAATGCCATGGCTGTGGTGGAAACGTTGTCAGAGGCTCCGGCTGTCTTGTTTTTGTCTTATATGTTTGCACTCATTCCAAGGATCCATGAAAACGAGAAAAAATGCTTATTGTTTGTGTTCCTTAATATAGTTTGTGCTTCCACTGTTGCTTGTAGTCTTCCCCTCTGAGCCACACTGTGTGGGACTATTTAAAGCTGCCACACTGCCTATTTCCTCAAGGGTCCACATGTGCACCGGAGGTCCTCATTTTGATTCTAAACCGCCCTGACACCAAAACAAACAAACTCTCCTCACTGCACCAAACAGGCTTGAAAAATTATGGGTGCAGGGAGGGATATGCAATTACAACAGCTAATTTGCGGTCACCAAACTTGCCCCATTCCTAGTGCCCCCAGCCACCCTCGATTTTAAATATTGAGAAGCCTAGTGTGTGTGTGTGTGTGGGTGCGTGCGTGTGCCTTTGCTTGGTATCTGGGAAAAGTTCCCCCTCACAGCTGTAGCAAGGTCAGGCAGCACCAGGACGATTAGCATTGCTCATCACGTACAATTAGGGTTAGCGCACTGCAAGGAGGCATCTGTTGCTAATTGAAGCAGAATAGATATCAAGGAGCCCCATGCTTTTCCCATGCAGAAAAAAAAAACAAAAAAAAAAAACGCTCAACTGGAAGCAAATAGACTCTGGCTTGTGTGAAATTAAAACTGTGAGCCACCTGCACATCGTTCACAACGATTCTCTCAGTGACAGGTTTTTCTATGTGACTGTGTGGAATTAGTTGGATATTACACCAACAGTAATTGGTCGGGTAATTTCAAAATGAGTGTTGAATTGGTTTCCAAAGTGTTACCAATACACAAATCCACATCTGGGCATGCAGCAGTGGACAACTAGGCCGATGTTATGAAAGAAAAGAGGCAGGGTTGGGAAGCAGAGACAAGAGACTGAGTACGTCAGATAGGAGAGCCAAAGGACACGCGTGACAGCAATCTGATGCGACTGAGCCATGTGCCCACCGGCTACTTGACATCAACCAGCGCCTTACTTGACCAGAGCTCCCGGCCGCTTTATGCCAAGGCCAGATGCAAACAAAAAATAAATCCACACCAAGCACGCACAGACACACATCCAATCCAATTCTGTGTTTAAAACACCCTGAAAAACTGTAACTGCAGCTGTGAGTTTTACTTTAGATGATGTGAATCTAAAGCTGCTGTCACTGGGTTTCCTTTCTTGCCATGCATATTGGGAAATAATCAGCCTGTAGCGTCTGCTGCAGTACAGCCAGACTCAGAAATAGTCTCCTACTGGCCATCAGATTGCTCAACAATCCCATCATGAAGACTGTCTGAAAATAGTACCGTAATTATTATTTGTATATTATTTAATTATAGGCACACTTGTGTTTTTATGTGTGCTCCAGTGGCCAAGCGAGGACATAATTTTACTTATGTTTCTTTGTGCAATGACAATAAAAATAATTCTAAGTCTAAATTAATCTAAATGTATTAAAATGACAGTCAAAATCAAAAATGTACTTCAGACAAATAAATAGAAACACATTTTATTATAAATCATAAAATACTGTTATGGATTTTTGCAGAAATCTGTTTTTAGCACTTCCTCTCTGTCATTTCAGCTACTCTAAGGTCAGAGAAGACAAAGCAAAAGACAGTGATGTGGACTTTAGGTCCACTAATGGCAGAAAGTAGGACCTCTGGGATGAAGCATTATTTTTCATCAGCAGCTAGTTTGTAAGATTTAAAAGCAGCAACAGTGAAAATGTGAATAATAGCATCCCAATATTATATTTAAGTACAAAACTGACCTCATGAGTTGCTTCCTCTTTCTCCAGCTCACCTTCATGTCACACATCATGTACAAGAATCCCCATGCAGGTGTACCTGTGGAGCCACAGAGCATGGCAGGCTTTACCTTCTTTGACCTTGACTGTTTGGGTCAGCACAAACACTCTACCCATTTGGTAGAGGTAGAGTGTGTGTCACATAGGCCACAAAAAGCTCCACTAACCAAAACTGTGTCTCATTAGGGAGTGCAGATTGTGGTTGTGCATTGCAATAACTTGCTTTTGAAATTTCCTAGACATGTTTAGATGTTTGGCCTTGCCTCCTCTTTGATAATGTCAATCTCATTGTCAGATTTATTTGTACTGCACATTTAAAAACAATCACAGTTGACCAAAGTGCTTTACAATTACACCAAGAACCATAAAATACGAAGTCCAACTAATATTGATCTATAGTAAATGAAGACATCAAGAGAGTTCTTTTTTTTTTTTTTAACGACAGGGAAAATATTAACTGCTTTTAACCTTTCAATCGAACTTCACTTTAAAAGCCCCTAACTATCCCTTAAACCACAAGAATGGCATGACAACATGCTGTAATAACCACAACAGAGGAGAAAAACATCGTAAGTCTGATATATTACAAACTGTGAAATCCGAGTCTATCGCAGTACTGTGGACTCCAGCGATAAAGAAACGCTTTAGACCTTAGATTAAAAAAAAATCTACTAACTGATACATTTAAAAAAATTGTGTTAAGTTTGTTCAGTTTCAAACTATTATAATAGGGCTGACAAACTTTTCACAAAAAAACAGAAGAAAATAAGTGCTACAAATTTGCTCTCAGAATGCTCCAGGGGTTCGGGAGCAGAAATCAGGTGAGCTTGGGATGTTATTTTATGTTTATACACTGTTGTTTAGCAGGCTAAAGAGTTTAATCTTTTTTGAGATAACTGATGCATGAAAGGAAATAATAAAAGTGAGCACTGCAACTGCACATTACAATCACAGATAGTAGGTTTTAAACTCATCATTAGAAGCCTGCTGAAGGGGATCCATGCTGAGTGGGTTGTAGCACTTAGCTTCAAAATTCAGCTTTAATCATCAGTGATGAAGTGTTTCACCAATCTAACTGCAGAAATACTAATGTACCTCTGCTTTTTCTGTTCACTATGCAAATATACGTATTATATATATATATATATATATATATATATACAGTACAGACCAAAAGTTTGGACACACTTTCTCATTGAGAAAGTGTGTCCAAACTTTTGGTCTGAACTGTATTTCAAGTCAAGATTGTTTGGTTTAAATTTAGTGTTTACGAATTAAACCCCTTTCACTGAAAAAGAAAACAAATACAAAATTATGTAAATATTTCTTTTAAAAGAACTCTGTATTTCATGGGTCCAAATTTTACCACTTGAATGTTCAAATACGTTTGCAAGGCCAGGCAAATGTCCTCAATTATTGCTATGTTCTTCTCTTCAAACACAAACTATATGCAAATAAACATTTCACAGGTATTCGATCATCTTAATAAACATTGCTAGTGGCCCAATATTGATAATGAACAGCTTTACACCAATTAAATATACACAGCCCCAAGGTAATTTCTTCCAGCAACAAGTTTCAGGGATGCAAAATAACCCTTCATATTAGTGTGGCTGCGCGGCTGAAATGGATTTTATTTAGCTGCTGTTGTTAATCAGTGAGACCTGTCCGAGTCTGCCTGGTCTACCTACGGTGACTCTTAAATCCAGCTTTGTAACAACCTTCCATAATTAGGACTGAGACACACTAACAAGGAACACTATCATCATCATCACTCAGACATCTCATCATCATCACCATTCTCATTATCAAGTCTAAGATCAAATTCCTGGCTCCGGGATAGCAGGACTTCAGAGCATCTGATGTATTGTGTGTCATTAGATTGTTGTTATTACGGTGCCATAGGGAGTCAAAGTGGATGGAGATTCACTCCTGTAATATTCTATCCAAGGGAGGACTCACTTGACATTTCCACCAAATGACAACAATATATTAAGACCCACAACAATTTGCCTAGTTTCTCTCATTTTGGCTGTTCTGCCTCCAAGAACACACACATATATATACACACACACATATATATACATATATATGTATATATATATGCATTGCAAAAGGTAAAAATAATATTCCTTTTTATAAACATCCAGCAGTAATATTTTTAACAGAGGCCAAATGTTTGCATTCTAGTCTGCAGCAACCCTCACAGCTCAGACAATCAATCCCCACTGAGATCAAATAAACTTGTGCACTGTTTAATTTGTCTTAATTAACATCAAAGGACGCGTTATCCGACTGGAAGGAAATGAAACCCTTGAGTGGCTCGTATGAATGGCAACCAGGGCTCTTCCACGCGGACTCTGCCCGCCCAACACCTTGCCCCCGCTCAGCGCTTCAGGGCAGCTGCTGCTAAAAAGGCAGCTGCCCGATGATCGATGGCTTCATCTAGTCTGCCTGATTCCTCCACTTGTGCTGAGAGAACACTTAATGTAACGGGCCCACAGAGAAACGCCTTGATTAAATTGTGAGAGCACCGAGCCACGGGGAGCCACTTACAGGGAAGAAGCTCTCTGCGCAGGAGTCTTTACCCGACCGTACGTACGCTCACTGACATATATGTGATGCCACAAACACAGCGCATCATTTTCAGTTCATTGTGCAGTCCGCCGAGCACACGTGCACGCTCACCAGCACACACACATGCGCTTGCGCGTCCACACATACACCACTCCACTCTGTTGCCAACAGGGCTAGATCATTCAGCACAGCTGGTGTATCCCAATGTTGACTCTCCAGTTGGGAAGGATTGCTTCAGGGATTTGCCATATCACTGTAGGCAGTGCAGAGATTGATTCAGTATGAGTCCATCAAGCTTTATCTCTCCCCAAGGTACCCACTCAAATCTCTCCAATAAATAACCTGTTCTTAATTCTGATTTCTTAATGCAACTCCTGCAGAGAGCACTAATCAGTTTTAGTCAGGCTGCCAGATAGTTCTGTTGTTGCCGAGTTGGAGCAGAAAAGATGTTACTGTATTAAAGACCTGATGCATTATTTCCTTTCCTTTCAGGGGGAAGACTCAACACCTTGCAGGTCTGGTTATGTTCATACTCACAGTTTCACACACACACATACACACACACGCCCACGCACATATATAACCACTCGTGACACTTCTTTTTAAGCCCTCCCAACATCTGCTTGTTCTTCCTCTGATTAAAAAAAATCCTCTGCGTTTCATTATCGCTGATTTGCATAGTAATAGCGTGCATATTAAGCAGCTACTTCAGAGGGTGGGCGGTCTAATGAATGCCGCAGTCTCCTCTGTTTTAACTCAATTTTTCCTCATCCATATTCAGCCATGTGCCCCCTCCCCGGCTCCCCTCACGACCCCCCTCCCATGCCCTCAGGGATGGCAATTCTGTTTCCGCTGAAACGCTTCCTTCAGTCTCTCCCCAAATCCCAGAACCCTCTCCATTAATCCAATTAATTAGAGCCATTGATATGCGGCCCGCTTAGACCAAGCAGCTGTTTGCCTGCCAATTTCCTCGCTATGGGGGAAAGAGTGAGGGGCGTGGGAGAGGGGGAGGAGGCGAGGGGTCAGATTATGAAGCACTATCAAGTGCATCTACAGCACAACTTACCAGTTTGCATTGAGAAAGGTCACAACTCGTCACAGACCCATCAGGACATGCTGGTGTCCTACAAGCCGAGGAGAAGTATCCAAAGGTTCCTAGAAATGTTTCATTTCAAAATTAAACTTTCTCTGTTGAATTAAAGTTTTCTGTCAGTTCTGGGCCAGTTTGTAAAGCACTGATGTAGAACTTTGCTATGAATTTACTAACAAGTTCTTCATCAGTGATGCTTTATGGATGGACGGATGGATTGATTGATTGATTGATTTACACAGCTGTGTGCGACTCTTTTTTTTTTTCTTTTTTTATCCGGATTTGGTTTAAAACTACTTAAATCAAATTCCAAACTTTTCCAGGCTCTGTAGGATCCTAGAGCATCTCTTGGTTACATCGGCTCCTGATAATTAAAACTCACAAAGCTTTGTGTATCTGAACTCCAGAGGGCAAAGACCAATTAACCATTTCTCTTTTGTGCAATCATCATTTAAATAGTTGGCATCTTGCCAGTGTTTTGACTTTATCAGTCAAAAAACAAAAAAAAAGAGAAGCATGGTAACTAACAATGAAATCCATTTTATTTCATTTCCCCTTATGTTCTTCTATTACCCCAGAGCACTGGTTCTTTCAAGGGGATACCTAAGAAAAAATAGGGCAAATAGATGAGAAATTGAAACCCATCTCTTTTTATTCAATCAGCCACTACATATTCCTCCCAGGTTAGGCAGAAAGGAAGCTAAATATACATCAGTGGATGATAATTCTCCCAATATAATCTTGAAAATAGAAAAACTGTAGTGAGACGTCCCTTCGGCGAACAGAGTAAGAGGTGCACCTCGGTATTACCATAAAGAAATGAATAGCAGCGACAGTGTCTAATGTTTTGTGACACAGCACGAATGTGATCTCCCCCGGTCCAATCCCCAGCTAAAGCCACTCATCGGAGATATTAGATTAAGAAGTGCTGGAGTAGAAGGGTAATTCACTTTTCTGCTTCACTGGCGATCATTGCCAAGCTAAGGAACGCTGGTGGTAAACTATTCCTGTTGTCGCCATCGGCCTCTCCCACCCTTCCCCCCCGACTCCTTTTTCCTCCCTTTCCTTCTATTCAGAGTAAAAAGTTGCATGTTCTTCACTGTCAGACAGATTATCTTTTCCCTACTTGGGTTTAATATTCTCTTCACTCCAAGAATGTAATAAACTTTGTTTTATATTACCAAAATGGTTCCTTGAGATTTTCTGATACAATTCCTACTGTGCTTTGCAAAAGTATTCAGACTACATTACAGCCACATCCTGGAGGGAAATTCAAGACACATATGGTTTTCAACATTTGTACAAATAAAATTTTCTAAAGAGTGGCATGCATAATTACTCTGACTCCTCTGAATCACATAACCAGCAGCCAGATGCAAACTTAACCTAGAAGGCAAGTAGAGGAACTTGTTTAAAATTTAAACTTAATATTAAATTCAGTTGTTGAGCAAAAGGTCTCAGCGGTTTGTTGGAGAACCTTAGTGAACAAATACATGAGATAAGTTTAAGATAAAGTTTAAAGGAGGTTTAGGTTATAAGTAATGTCATAAGTTTGAAACATCTCAGGACCGAATAACCTATCTAACTATCTATCTAAATAAAATGTGGGAATAACTTTGATCAGAGAACTTTTGGTTAAAATACAATAAGGGAAACTGATTAACTATATATATATATATATATATATATATATATATATATATATATATATATATATATATATATATTTATATATATATTTATATATATATATTTATATATATATTTATATACAGTATATGTTTATTTTTCTTTTAACAATTAATGCTTGGATGCATATTCACATCTACAAACCCGGAGAACAGACTTTCCCAGGATCCTTAATGTTAAACCTTCATGCAACAGATGTGGGTCTACGGTCACATAAGCCCTTATATGAAAAACATAAAACATAAAAGTGGTCACTGTTTAGGCACAACGGCTAAATGATCCGAAACTTTCCAAACTCTGGTGACAGTGAATGTTGTACCAACATTGTTGTTTGACAGCCTGAGTGATAAATGCTGCCTCTTACCTGCAGTCTGAAAAACTCACTACAACTCTCACAAGCACAGCTGGGAGGTTCATGCACTTCTCACCAGCTACAGGAATGGATCATGAAACGGTGTCAACATATTGAAATATGTATACATCACACTCCCCTCAGCCACACCGCATGCAGAATGAAAGGCTTGAGCGACTTTTAGCTTCAGAAAATCCCCTTCTTGCCAGACAGAATCATCATTAATATTTTTGTTCCAAAGTTTGAGCTAGATCGTACTTCCACTGAATGAGAACCATCCTGCTCCCATGGTGCTCCGTTTCTTTTGGGTTACTTCTATTATGTCACGCTAGTGAGCAAACTCCTTCTGCTAAAGTCCCAGGAAATGAGGGGCGTAGTGTTTATTTTACAAAGCAAAGGGGTATTGAACGCATTTTAATGTGAATTTACAACAGTCTTTTATTAGCTACAATCCTCATATATGATGCTATCTCAATAATCTGTATTCTTTTTCCTCTTTGCATACCTGTATCCTGCAGCCTGAGAACAAACTGGAGCTGTGTAGCTGGAGCAGAATTTCCTCACATCTCCACTACCGACAACGTAGTAATTGAGCTCTATTTATTTCTTTCAAATCATTTTGAAATCAATGGAATTGATCCCAAATCAGTATCTTTCCGCTTTGCAAAGCCAACCATTCTTTCTACGTCTTGATTGGAAATTGTCTTTACATTATTGCAACAACATTTTTTTTCTTAAAAAGAAAATATTATGTATATCAGCATTGTGCTCCAGACCAACTTCGTTTGCAGAGAAAATGTAAAAAAAGAAAAGCAAAGGAAAAGAGAAGAGAAGAAATAAAAACACCATACATGCACCAGAGACCACTGCTTATTTTAGGTAGTTGGGCAATTATAAGTGATGATAGAAAGAATTAATAAACAAAATAGCATTTGAAAGGATTGGTTGCTGCATTCACAATCTGTGTTTGGTCTTTCAGTGCACTGAAAAATAAAAAAAGAAAGAAAGAAAGAAATCGCATGCTCATTAGCAAGTATTGTTTGGATTTGATAAGAAAACGCATGTGCAACTGCTTAGACAGCATTTTGTCAACACAGTCCAAAAGCACAATTTGTGATGAGCTAAATGTTTAATGAAGAGAGCCAAACGTTGTGCCAAGGAAGAACAGGAGGTCAAAGGAATCTAAGTCAAAATAATTACATAAACATTATAGACTGAGCAAGCTTTTGCTTGCTGACTCAGCGAGCAAACCCCCACTGCTTGCTGCTAAAAGCACAAAGAGATGAAGCCAGAGATAAATGAAGAGTTTACCTGTGTTTTCACTCTGGATAGAAGGCCATTTCTGCTGTTTCTGCATCCCTCGGTATCGCGCCGTGCGCTAATTGCACCCAAATCCATAACATAATATCATAATCATAACAGTTCCTTAAAGGCCAGCGCTCTGCTCTGCAGATTAAACCAATATTTTATTAACAATAAATCTTCTGGCAAAATGAACAACAGTACAGTTTAATGACACAGAGAGTTGTCATCATGGTGATTCATTAAACACAGGTCAGGAGAAGTAATATAAATTTAACACCCAATTGCTCTCTTCTCCTATGCCTGCACTACGGTCTCCTGTGTGAGAACCTCCACTCGTATGCACACTGGAAAAAGGATTTGCTGGATTGTATAGCAGTGTCTGCCAGATGTGTGAACAGCCTGTTCCCCCACAAGACTTCAACTTTTCCTTTCCAGTTCGTGCATCGCTCCGTTAGTGTGCTCGAAAAGCAGAAGTGGAACCGAACGCAAATCAGGACCAGCTTTGAAACAGGATGCAAAATGTGGCGGAGGTGAAATCAGATGAGAGGGAGAGAGGTCGATTTGTTTATCCTTGATGAAGTGTTGATGTTGGAGGTCTTTGATTCAGGAATATACAAATCAGTCTGTTTAAGATATTCTGGTACGTCATTTTAGGGACTGACAAGAAAGCATTAGCCTGAACATGAACACGGTGGGAAACAAATGTGTAGCGAGAGATTGTTTCGCTTGAGTCTATAATTTGGCCCCTCTATTTTCCCTCATTTTGTCATGTTACAAGAACAAATGTTAATATAATTTATCAGATTTTTATGCGATAGAAAAACTGAAAGTAATGCATAATTGTCCAGAAAGGGATGTGTGCTTTTCCAAGCTGAAATGTATCAGTATTTAGCCTCCATTGCTTTAATACGTCTCAATCCGGTGCAGCCAATGACTCTAAAAGTCACTTAATGAATAAATAAAGCCCACTCGTGTGTAACTTAATCTTAGCATAAATCCAGCTGTTTTGTCTCGGCCTCAGAGGTTTGCTAGAGAACACTGGTGACAAACAGAATCACGAAGACATTCCAGGGATAAAGTTGTGGAAAAGATTAAAGCATGGCTAGGTTATAAAATAATTTCCCAAGCTTTGAACATCTCTCAGAGCGCTCTTTAATCATCATCTCCAAATGGAAAGAGCATGGCACAACTGAAAACCATGGCCATCAAGTTGTACTGACAGACAATGTGAGCATTAATCAGAGAAACAGTCGATTGGCCATAGCAACTTTGGTGGAGCCGCTATGATCCACTGGTAGGGCGGGATAATCTGTTGACAGGATAATTTCTTTTTCCAAACTACATAACTGAATTTCGTATGGAAAAGTGGCAATGTACGGCACACAGCAAATGTGGAAATGGGCGTTTTGGACAACAAAGGTCAGAACTGCGGTTACTGGCCCACATGCAAATCCTTGGAGGTGGTGGAAAACAAACTTCATCCAGAACACAACAGCATGGCTGTGGACCAATTAAAGTCAAAACCTAAATCCAACTAAGAATCTGGGGCAATATATTTAAAAAATGGTATTCAGAGACGCTCTCCACCCAGGCTGACCCTGTGGCTTTTCTGTTTATTTGTTTGAAAAGAACAAAAAGATTTACAGTTATAAAAGCACAGAAAGAAAGTTCCAGAAAGTTTTATCTCAGAAGAACTGAATTTAAATACATGCTGCACTTAAAAATAAAATAAAATAAAAAATGTGAAAATCACGTATCTTTTACATACCGCTTCATAATTATGCACTATTTTGCGTCAGTCTGTCTGATATAATTCCAATAAAGTACACTGAGGTTTGTGGCTGTAATGTGAAAAATTTTGTAAAATTTCCAACAGTATGAGTGCCTTTGTTAGGCAATGTATATTGCCTATTTTTGTCTAATTTCTTACTGGGTGGACGTTCACAGTGGGAAATTAGTTTAACAAGGTTCAGTTGCCATTTGGAATAAATTTACCTGAACTTATTATATGTCATAAATTCAACCCATTTCCAGCTTGTTAATGGTTTGACCACAGAGGAATGTGCAGAGATTTCCTGGAAGGCGAGCAAGAAATGGACAGCATTTGAGGAAATGTGTTTATTCCTCACTCCTTCAGCTCTCTTTATTTTGTTCTGGCACCCAAAAAAATGCATAAATCCCAGGAATAGACCTGGTGGGCTGACTTTGACCAAATCTAAACCTCTCAGGACTCTCAGCAAAGAGATGAAGTGACTAAGGAAGGAGAGATAGGAGGTGTCTATTTATCTAGGTGAGGAAGTGGCTCTGTGCTGCACCACAATCCCCCTCCTCCCTCCCTCTTCCCCAAACCCCCACTCCCACGCCTTCCTATGTCTTCTGAGGCAGAGAGCTGTGACTGAAACACATCGTTGCACCTCGCTCAGGATGAGCTCCAAATAAATGGGTGGGGGGATGAGGGGGCAAGTGGGGGAAGAACTGGAAAGAGAGAGGCGAATGGAGGCTGTAGAGGAGAGCTCCTTAAAATGGGTTGTCAAAATAATGAAAACAAATGGCAATGGAGTCTCCTGAGATGGAGAGGAGAACTTCATTTGTGGAGCGTCTTCGAAGGGGATCTGTTGTGCCACTGCAACCAAGTCCTCGGTTTAAAAGACAGAGGAGGCGGGTGGGTGGATGGGGGGAACCTCTGGCACGCATGGCCACGGAATGGTGAGTCGAAGAAAAATGAGACCACTCAGTGTAATAATTGTTCAGGGTCAATTATTCCCACAGCGGAGCAAATCAGGCTGATATGTGTTAGCACATGGACAGGAAGAGAGCTGCTGCAGCACTGCTGTGAGGAGATGATCCACTGTGATGTGCCTGCACAGGAAAACTGTATGGATTTATCTCCATCTTTAGGACAGCGCTTGATTTCCAACGTATCACACAACACTGCTAAAAAGGAAGCCCTTATGAGAAAAAATTATATATATTTATACTACATAATTTAAATCAGCAGGGGATAAAAATGTAAAAAGATGTTAGAACCTGGTTATATATATATATATATATATATATATATATATATATATATATATATATATATATATATATATATATATATATGTATAACCCAGCCTAAATCTAAACCTTTGCTGAAATAACTTGTGATTCAATTGAAGCATTCAGTGTTGATATCTACCATCGAATACATTGAATCAGACCAGATTTGACTTTTCCAACATTGCATCCTTCAGTTGAAACCATAGTATACAGAGAGGATAAGAATGACAAAAAGATCTCTTTATAAATGAATCAGTCAGGAGAAGAGCAGGAAAAAGATCCACAGGTCACCTTACAAATATAGAAATTAATCAGGGTTTTTGTGTATATCTGGGCCAAAAAGAAGGGACGTAGAGAAGCATTTCCAAACTAAAAAATCCATTCCTTGTAAAAAACAAAACAAAACAAAAAACTCATCATGCATCATGCTCTGTGTTATATTTTCTTCACTTGGAAGTATGTTTTAATGGGTGTGGGTGAAAACATATAAGGAACTCTAAATATCTGCCAGCTATGACTCCAAATCTTCCAGATAAATAAAAAATATATATTTTTAAGCATCACAATGAATCAAATTCACATGAGAAAGCGTTTGTGAGAAGAAAAGTTTTGCAATGACTTGTCCAGAGCCCAGTACTAAATCTGACTGAAGCCCACCGGAGTCATCTGAAGAAGGCTGTGAATTATTCTCTATCTTGACTTGATAAATCATATTGCTGGATGCTGGTAAACTCCTATCTAAAATGACTAAAAGTTGGAATTGCAGCAAAAGGTGTTTAAGGAAAGTCCAACAGTCTAAGCAAGCTATTGCTCATTTTTTCTTTATTTTTAGATGTTTTCAAAGAACAGCCTGTTGTTTTGCTATTTGGTTGTACAGCATACATGCAACATTACATCTGTAAAATCTCTTAAACTGATTCATGATAATCTCATTTCATTATGTCAAAAACATTTGACATTTTAACAGATTCCTATGCACATTTGAGACCCGCTGCATTTATATACAAGCTGCTCAAATTCAAAAGGTGTTTTATTAACATGCTATGTGATAGACCAACACAAAGTAACATATAAATATGCAATTTTCAAACTATTTAAAATGTAAAACTCTGAAAAGTGTGGAGTGCATATTGAGACATTTTCCTCGTTTATTCCCACATTTAAATCTTTAACCATTTTCCCTCCTTCACTTCCTGCTTCTCTCTCTGGGAGCTAACATCTTCTTCTGCTTATCACAGCTTTCCCACCTCATCCTCCCTCCTTCCCTGGTTTTGACTTCCGCTTTCAAGAGCAGCAGCCGCAGCATCAGCAGCAACAGCAGCAACAGCAGCAACAGCAGCAGCATCATCTTCCCTCCCCATTTTCTATTCTTTTCACAATGCCGTCCGCAGTCTGCATTCCCGTCACGTGCCAACCAAAGGTTATATGGCCCACTTTCTTATCAGCTGCATTGTGGGATATCTCTGCTCTCAGGCCTGTCTTCTGGAGAGCTATCTGTACCCCCTCCTCTCTCTGTTGACTGCTGGGAGGACAACCTTTTTCGACCTTGTTTTTTTTCTCCCCCCTCTTAACAGAATAAAAATGAAAGAGAGAATGGGAGTGGGAGCGGGAGGAGAAGAAAAGAAGAAGAATATAAAAAAGGGAAAGAAAACGCCTACATCCCCTGAGAGAACGTGCGATGAGATTGGTCTAGAGTTAGCCTTGTAAGGAAAGCGCCGCTGGCCCCCTTCGCTCCCTTCTATCCAAGTACAGTAGACGTTAGAATCAATATTGCCCACCCGCCCCCCACCCTCCAGAGCCATACGAGACCCTGCACGTGCCGTCCACCTGTCTGCCCGTCTGGGAAGGTTTAGGTGGGAGGATAGTAGGAGGCATGTGGCTGTTTGACAAAGTCGTCATGTACAAATTCATTTTGGATCCCATCAGACTTTTGCTCTAATAGGCGCACGCACTCAAGGTCCTTGCGGTCACGAAGAAGCACAGGAGCAGTTTGATGCCGTTTTTCTAAAGATCTCCCACACATGAGAAATGCTTGCAGCATTTCCAACCTGTAAGGCACAGTTTAGGAAGTTTATTGTCGGTAGGAAAAAAAAAAGCAATTTTAACTCTGAAATGAATGGCTCTTTTTACACCCATGCACATATGTGCTGCAGTCTACTGTTTTGCTTCTAGGCTTATGTTCTCAGAGTCGGTGTTGTCAGCCTCTCGCGTCTCCGCTCCTATATGATCTGATTTATCACTTATTATCTGTTCCTCCAGGCACGTCTTCATTTTCAGAGTCTGTCATAAAAACCCTACAAAACAGTTCAACAATATCAAAGGAAGTGCAGCTCAGCAGTGAACCTGACACGCTCTTCATCATCATCGTGTTATTTTGCGAGTGGGGCAACATAAACTTCTTGCTGCTAATTCACAGTTTTAGCGTCATGAAATGAGGTCAAACAGGAAACACATGTCTGATTGCATGTAATCCCAAGCTTTTATTCTGTGTTTATCTTTTTTTTATTTCTTTTTTCTTCTTCTTTTGGACATTGAATGACCGAATAAGAATTCAGCGTCAGGCTTGTCAGAGAATAAATCAATAACTTGCAAAATGTCTTCTACAACTTGTCCGTGTTTAACCACAACCCTATTTGGACCAATTTAAAGTTGAGGATAATTGTGAATGGGAATGTATGTGAATGGCCTTTCAGTGAAATGTGGTGGTGGAAGCATCATGCTGTGGGGATTTTTTTTTTCCCAAAAGGGAAGCTGGTCAGAGCAAAGCCAAATATTAGATCTGAATCCATACAATCACGTGATGTTCACTAATTCTTTCTGCACATCCCCTTAATGAAGGTGTAAGTGTTTTCTTAAGTAATTTATAAGCATAAATAAGAAATAGCACAAATGTATAAAAGCATAGAACAGTTTAAAATGGCTTCACTAAAATCGAATGACAGTCAATGCAGCACATCAACAGCACTTGGACTTCAGATTTGACAAAACGGTTCATAGTTTCTCAGCATGTTGAGCTCCCTCTTGGCGTCATCTCGAGGGTTTATTTACACCATAAAAATAAACCAACTCATTAAACAAATCCTTCATATTTTAGCTTGCTCAGATTTTGTTAGAATATGTTCAGAGATTATTTTTAAATTTGGATTGTTTGTACTTCTGTATCTTTATTTTCTCATCTTAAAGTTTCCATTTGTCCCAATTAGAATAATTATGGTTTGGAGCAATTTGTAGGTTTCAAACTACGACAAAAAGAGAAATATTACTGACCACAATAGGACAAGTGCTTAACACAGAAATCGAGGATGCTTTATTTGTTACTTTTAATTTAGTGTTAAGGGCCTGGAGAAGTTTACTCACACTAACCAGGAACAAAGACTTAGACTACATGTTTTCTTAGCAGTATATTTTCTCGTTCACTCCCTTTGTTTGGACAATATCCAGAGGCTCATTATGGTCTTCTCTTGTTATTTCCTGATTTTTGAAATAAACCAAACTCTCCTGCAGCAAAATAATCACAAAGCATGATTCAGCTACCCCTTTACTTCCCTGTTGGTTGGCATTCTCAGACTTGCAAGCCAAAATAATGTTTAATTATCATATTGTCACATTCTTGCATGACATAGCTTTCAGTGAAAGAGGCAAGAACAATTGAATTATTATTCAGAAAATAGCTGGCAGATAGAATCATTAGTTACCTTATATTTTGCTACTGTGTAACTATGGAAATGTATTGCAACCTCCTTAATGTATAAAACACTTTCAGCAGTCTGCTTCTTTTTTACAAGTTTAGTAAATCTGTCCTGCACTGAGGACATCAGAGGCCATCACATCGACATCTTGACTTTCCCAACTTGCTTAAAAAGCATATTAATCTTAGCATATTGAAACTTCTAAATTCAAAAAAACAATTTTTAAATAATTAATAATAAAATTCACCATTTAGTTTCTATGCTCCTTGTGTCTGGGAAAACTCTGAAAACTTGAGAAATGCAGAATTTCCCTTGAATCAATTAAAAATATGACTTCCTGAAAATATTAACATTGATTCTGAAATAAATTCTGTGAAAAAAAATTTAATTGAAAGTGAAAGAAAATTAGATTTTGAAAAAAAGATTAATTGGGACTCTAAATATGAACAGCAAAAGAAAATAAAAACTAATCTAAAATTTTCAGACTTTTTGTGCTGACAAAATGAATTGATGTGGCTTTTATCAAAAAGTCCTCTTTATTTTGTTGTGAAGTACCAATAGAGCTGTTATCTTTATTTTTACATAAGAAAAAGTGTATTTATTTAAAGCCTTTCACAGAATATTTCACAAAATGCAGCACAAAAGAAGTCTAAAACAATAAACAACAGCACATTAAAAGCATGAATCAAAAGCAAATATAAAAAGACCTGTTTTATATTTTCTTTTTGTTTTAGTTGCTTTTTGAAAAGCTCAAACGCTCACTTTTCGACCATTGCCCTGGATTACAAGGGTTCAGCAAACCAACAGGAACTTACTAATTTTACCTATTTTGTGTACTACATCTTCAACTGAGCTGTGTAAGCATGTCTTTAAACATTTATTATTGTGCAGATATTTTTATACGTGTACGGTACAATCTAATAATTTGGCTCTGTATTGCTGTTGCTCAAATGAACAACAGTGGATGCTTAGAATCTCCACAACTCTGGTCCAGATGCTATTTCAATTGAGTGAACAGAAGATTCAGCAGAGTTTTACATAAAACACGAGGGTACTTTTGGAAACTGCCTTGAATAAATAAGCAATCTCTTGAGTCTAAAAAACACCTCTCAATAAAACATTTGACATCTCCGCGAACGGTGTTCCTAGAACAGCCCGAACTAAGAGCACAACTATCGGCGTCGCTCGGTAAAGGCCCGTTTGTTTCCTTGCAGGTCTCCCTGACGGGTCCGCCTGGGACCAACTAGCATAAAGTGGCAACTTCAATCTTAGGATTGAATCTGCCCCTATCCGTTCCTCTTTTTTTTCTCACTTGGTTATCCATTCAGTTATACACAGGAGAGCAGGGTTAAGAGGAGCGATGGGGGAGCATTTAGCAACTGAAGGCCATGTCGGCAGTGTTGGAGTGTTATTTAATGAGGTAGAGGATCAGGATGCACAACGCTGAACACACAGGGCGCTGTTACACGAGTCAGCATCGTGTGTGTGTGTTTGCAGGTGGGTGGATGTTGGTGGCAGAGATGACAGCAGGTTGTGTTCTGTGCACGCTCCACGCTGGCACAGGGTGAGGGAGCAGGATGATGGTGCAGTGAGCTCAGGGGTGGGATGGACGGCTAATAAGATCACTTTTTATGGGCCCACAACCCCAGAGGAGTGTTTGTTTGTCTGCATGCATGATGGAGGGGATAGAAAGTTAATGCACAGGCACTGAGGAGTTGGAGTGGGTTGGTCACTGCTGCCCCCTGCAGGGCATGCCAACTGCATGTGTGCATGCGTGAGTTGGGGTGTTTGTGTGTCTCTTAGAAGACAAATGTTTCAACATATTCTGTGGATATTTTCATACTGATTGAGTTCTACATGTTTGTTACTGGAATTAAGCCCACTTTAAGACTCACATGTTGTTGCCCTATCCTGAATTATGTCCTTCATCGAGGATTGCCACAGGGAAGGAAACCACTTTCATTCCTGAACCCCATACCGTGATGAATTCAAGAGCAGCTGTGTTTGCATTATTGATCACCCGTGGTTAACTTTTTAATTCTTCAGTTCTCTGGCAGGGTCAAAGGGATGCATTTCTAAATGGGTTTTGTTAAGTACATTTGTGCTGAGTTAGTGCAAAAGAAAAACAGAGTCCATTTAAAAGGGAGAGATCCTTGTCACCTCACCGCTCTGCCTCGTCTTCGTGTGGGAATAGATGGAGCGAGATATCAGGGTTGGGTAGAAAAAAAAAATAGAAAAGGGAGAGGATTGGTGAAAGAATCGGAGGGATGGGGGGCATAAACTCAACAAGAGGAGGGGCTGGATGAGGAGAATATCAATCGGGCATGCAGCGAGAGGCAGCCTGCCACAGTTCGCTTCAGGAGAAAGATTAGAGAGGGGATCAGTGTCATCAGCAGCAGGAGAGTAATGGTGCGGGCCAGGTTCAAGGCTGGAGCCAAGAACGTATCGGCATCACAGCGGCCCACCACACCCTCCCACCCATCCCATCACCTCCTTGCTGGAACCCCCCTCTCCCTCCCAATACATGAAATAGAGGTTAACCGCCAATCTAGAATTTTTCCCCGTCTTTTACTGAGGGTGAAAACTACCGCTGGGAGTCTCAGGACAATTTTTATATAGGATTAGAAAACAAAAATCAATATTTAATTATCTTTGAGCTTTTTGTGTCACTGCATCTTTAGGTCAGTAAGTGTTCGGGAGCCGGGGTCGACCCTACACTGTAAGTGAAGGAACTGTTAAAGAGCCAGTAACATTTTTTATGTTTCATTGAAACAGGATGAAATCGCATTACGGTCCTGCAGCCTTGCACAGGGATTTAGTTAGTTTAGAAACTCAAAGTTTAAAGAAAATATAAAAGTTGTAATTGTTGGGAAAAAAAATTTCTTAAATAACTTTCACGATCCAAAATATCCAAAGCATTAAAGGGGATAGTTATATATTCAATATGTTTTTTGTAAAATCAATTAAGCACACATTAGATATAGTTATCTATAGAACATGTTATAAGTTTCTATGATTTGTTTTTAATTTTGTTGTAAATCATCATATAATGAAGATAAAATGTACCCTCCCACAAAAACAGGCTTTCACACGCCACCACTGACATCACAAAAAGTAATTGCTCAGTTTTCTGTGTATATTTCTGTTCATTTTTTTCTTTTCATCTGTGATTTTTATCAATTTCCTCAATTTTCTTCTGTGAAACTAACATCTAAGCAGTCTCTGAAAACGCTGCATGTATCTCTTGAAAATGTGGCTAAATTACAAATACAAGGAAACCAATTAGCCAAATGAAGCAAAATATAATCAGATTTGTGCCAGTTAAAGTTCTGAAAACAGTCACTGTGGTCAAAAGTTGCTTTGCTTTAGCTTCACCGTCTATGGCTGCTAACGTTGTGGTTTGAGTTTGATGGCCCATTGAAACTTAAACACAACAAATATTTAAGAATCTATATTAAAATCTTTGAAAAGAAAAGTCACTCATCCAACCTAAAGTCTATTAACATCACATGTACAACTTGATTCTTGTGCCTTTGATGATGTCAGAAACTCAAACTCAAATTAGAATTAGCATATTTGTTTCTGTGCCACTTAAAAAATTATTTTCTAATAGCCTACTGTCAAAATCCAGACTTCACTCTCTTGCTGCCCTTTTACTGTCTGTGTACATTTATTAGTGAAAAAAACATATACTACTGGATTGCATCTTTAACATTACTCCAGAGGGATAGTTGACAGCCAGACAATCATCACTGTCCTTTTTACAACAGCATCATACAATTGCACACAGGAGTGCACACAGATGGCACCCTCCCCAGTACATAAAACACTGGCTGTTTACACGACTCTCAGACGCTGTATTAGATTAAGGTGGCTCTTTAGCTTTTTTTTCCCCTGTGGCAGTGGCCGATGAGACTGCGGAGTGGATGTGACGGCCGCTTAAGCGGTGACAAGCAGAAGGTCAGTGCCGCTGATGAAGGAGTGAGGCCAGCTGGCCCTTCTGATGCAGCTATCCTTTAAAGGACGGAGAGAATCTATCCTTTTTAAGGCAGACATTCCAGCGGGACCAAGGAAGGACAGCAAAGGAGAAACAGGGTCGGGGAAGAAGAAACAAAAAGAAGCAGGTGAAAGCCGAGACCAAGAGTTAAAAAAAAACAAAATAAAAATGTCTCCATTCAGATTTGTGGCTCTACAACAGGCACAAAATGCTCGTTCTGGTGCCCTGGGCCATTTATTACGGTGATGAAGAGAAGAGAAGTCCACCATGAATCAGACTCTCCTGTCCGTTGTGCAGCACATGAGGCTACTCACAGGCAGATACTGTCTTTACTTGATTGACGTGATGTGTTTGGATTGTGTGAAACGAGGAGGCTGAGAATAACAGGAGAGAAAAATGTGAAAAAAAAATCTGATTACTTGCATTACTTTAGTTTCACAATACAGATTATTTTGGATCGGCTCAGACAAATATTCTAGGGTCTAGTATATGTTGTAAATACATTTAAAAAGTATATTAAGCATTGCCCACTAAATATATTAAAATCAAACATACTTTTGAAGCCTGTCACATTATAGCAACTTTAGCTTTTTATTTTTCTTTGCAACAAACCTGACCTTTTATAATCGGTTCTGTATTGAAGATATTTAGGTTGTGTTATGAATGAATACCAACTTTGTAAAAATTTAGTACTTTCAATATGACTGGGAATGTTTCTCTGTTAGCCTAACCATTTACGTTTCCCTACATTAGCAGCAATGCTAGTGCTAAAGTCAAGCTAGCTAGCAAGCTGAGCTACTCAGCCCTGAGGCCGCTAACGAATGTAAATCTTAGCTGTCGACGTTAAGGAGGTTTAAATACCATTGTGTTTAAAAGTTTTAAACGTTATGACTCATCTATTTTAGAGACACTGTCAATGCTATGAGGAGGAAGTCATGTAATATGTTTAAACTTGTCAAAAAAATAGTTAAGGGGCCACCGTGGTAGAACATATTTTAAAAACGTCCATTGCATTTCTCTAACTTTTCAGGCCCTAATGAGTTTAGCAGCAGTGTTAAAGTCAGACTTTCTACTAAGTTAAGCTTCATTGATCTGAGGCGGTTGCTGATGGAAAATGTTTACATGCCTTCTTGTACACTAGATTAATCAAGCGTATTATGATTTTAGTAAGATTTGATGTCTTACTCACCTACCAATTAATTTTTTACATTTCTTTTAAAAATTTGAAGACAAACTACATAGGCAAGTAATCACATATATTAGTAATAATTTAATGCATTTAGTGAAGTAATTACTGCTCATTTCTTATTAACGGTATTCAATAAAATTTGCCCAGATAAAATGCATGGAAATTGTTACTGTAGCCTATTTGTTAAATGTGAGTGATATTTTATGAGTGCCCAGTTGTCAAAGATAAGATATTTAATGAAAATAATGCAAAAATAATCAAGCTAATTTAAACAAATAGAAATAATGGAGAAAGTAAACAAATAAAATGCCAAAGTGTTGTGCAACAGCTAAGTGGGTTTATGTGAATGGGCAACTGTTCACTGGAAGCTATTTATACCAGTGTGACTAAATGGTGAATAATGGTAATTGCCACATTTACAGCATAATACATTTTCTTCCTTTTCTAACATTCAAAATATTAACCCCTTTCCTTTATTTGTGTTCTTTTATTCTGCACATCTGCTCTTTTTATGCCATCATACTGTGTGTGTGTGGGGGTGTGTGTGTGGGTGTGTAGGGGTGAACTACACAGTGCTGAGCAAAGCCACTCAAGAACACATATGCCTCATTTCCCTTTATGAGAATGAGGGAAGTCCCGTGTGCTGATTATCCTATATATAGGCCATTGTAATCATAAACCAGAGGAAAGTAGAAGGTCGGTGTGGGGATAGAGCCTGATTCTGTATCACTGAATTATGAATGGGAAATTCACTTCTTTGTTTAGAGAGCAGAGAAGGACATGGAGAGGGGATGAAAAGAGAAAAAGACACATTTTTGCTCTGGTAGGTTACACATCTTGCCATATTTCTCACTTATAAATTATGATCGTGATGAATAAATTAAGATGGTCAACAGCTTCCTAAGAGAAGTTGTAAAGGTCTTATTGTTGTACGTATGAGTGAGCTGTCAGGATGTTTCCTCCACCTAACCCCATCGCCGTCTTCTACGCCCTCTCCCTCCCTTTTCCCTGACACCTTCCCGGAGCGTAATACACACCAGCAAGCAATCGATACACACTCAGCCGAGACCCAGGAGGAATTGTGGCAGTGTAGGCACCACACATTACAAGGCGGCCAAGGCCAATAAGCTGTGGAACGGAGAAGGAGAAAGACAAAATTGAAGCTCCGGCTAAATAACACTTTCTGCACACAGACCTCTCCTGATGGGTAGGACTTCCCTTTACCCCGTCCTACGTCTTCATTTCTCTCACCAGCGAAGGCATTTATTCAGATTCAGATATACGTTGTCATTGTGATCAAAGTGACATTAATTCAGGGGCAATCTGTTCAGTTTTTTTTTTCGTTTTTTTTCAAAACACTCTCTCGCCACCCACCTTATTGTGCTTATTATTGTAACAAATTTAATGAAATGCACAGTGCGTCGCAGAAAGAGATATGCAACTACGTTTCCATAGCAACATATCACACCGCCACCACTGCATCATACACATAGATGACAGACAGAACCCATTAAGCCCACTGAGACTTAGGAACGCTGTCTGTTTGCATGCAGGCGAGAGTCTTCTAGTGTCAGCCTACATCCTGGTGACTGTGTGCATGTTTTATCTGCTAAGCAACAAAATGTTAGATGAAATTTGAACAAGGGAATACTTCTTGAGTCTATTTGTGCCGAAAATATAATTAAATGTGACTGGGTTTAATGTGAGCAAATGTTGCAGACAATCACTGTATATCATGCTTGGTTTGAACAATTTATTTCTATTTATTAATGTTATTCTTGTGGCACAATTCCCTGGAAAATGACTAGTGTCACAAATACAGGGAGAAGGTGAGCTTCTCACTGTGCTGTTATGAATGTGAGCACTAAAAATCTGCTTATAGTATAAATAGGTTTAATATGTTAGAAAAGGATATGAGTAACTGTGGGAAAAGTCTGTTTTTTTCCTCATTCAGTGAATCAGTAAAAGAAATAAACTACTCTAGAGTTAAACACTGAATCAACAGGAGTCCAGTTTATCCCACTTCAGTTCAATCTGCTGTAACAAGAAAAACGCCCATTTCTTTTCCATGTTGGTATTATGAAGTACAAACAACAATAAGAGTTCTGGTATGCTGGTATGGTGCGTTTTATTTGTACACTGAAATTGGATTTCAGAATCATAATTCCAACTTCCCAAACCCAGAGATCAGCATGAAATATGGCTGCTGTGCATTATATATATATATATATATATATATATATATATATATATATATATATATATATATATATATATATATATATATATATATATACAGTATATATGCTTGTATATAATTTTAGTGACGTCCAGTAGTTGCATTTGCATTCAGTTAGAGGAAAACCTGAACAGTAAATGATGCTTTGTTTGAGAGTGATGTTAGAAAAATACCTGCCTCCTATCAGTGGTATGCATAAAAATACTTATGTTTTGTTTGTGTGGTTCTTTGCTAGATAAACTAAGTGAAGCAAATTGTGCTTGCTACAAAACTATGAAAAATATAAAAAATATATATCTGGTGATAAATTAAATGTATATTATCCAAATAACATTATCAGAGACAATTTTTCTTTTTTTTTTATCTTCCATTTTGGCCAGTATTCACAGTATCCTGTATTCCTTAATAATCTACATGTGGCTGGGGAGGAAAGTGGAATTGAGCCTAGGACTTTCCATCTACTCTCCCCACTGTCTGTTTCTCTACCAAAACAAACTATAAAATTGGCTATAGATTGTAATTGGCTGGGCTTTGCAATCTTTCTATATTTAAACAGTATGGCCTGCAAGAACCTCATAAAACCATTCCCGTTCTACATTTAATACATTTCTTAGATAAGCGAATATATAAACATTAATGCACAAATTTTAGGTTTACCCCCTCGTGTCAGTCTTCTAAATACCTTTTAAATAAATGCAAAGATGAAGCAGTTTAAAAGTTGAACCAACTAATGACGAGAAGACTTCTGCAGGAGTTTCTAATTTATCGTCGAGGCAGAGCAAACACGTATGTTTTTATAAACTGTGACTAAATGCTGCACTGTTTTTCTATGCACTATTCAGCAGCTGTTCTCCAGTCATAAATTTGGAATGAACGTGTTGTATGGCGCGTTAGTCTGTGCATGTTTTTGTTCTGATTGGGTAAAAGTGTTTCACCGTTTTGAAGCTTCCTGCTGGCTGAGAGATCCCCCTGAAGTTATTGAAAGGAGAAAGGCCTCCAGCATCATCTGTCCCTCTGATTACAATCAGCAGCATCCAGATAACAGCGTTCGGAATGAATAAGATGCAAAAAAGACACCTGTCATTTTCCCTGAAGAATTCAAAGGAAACAACAAAAAAAAGCGAGTTAAAAAAAAAAAAAAAAAAAACGTTTTGTGATTTATATTTTACATATCTTGACATTGTAACAAAATTTCACACGCATTTATTCAAGGTGAAGGACAGCAGTTCCAACACAACTTCAGCTTTCAGGTTGCCACATTTGAAGCTGCCTGGGGTCTTTTGTTCATACATTCTTATATTTTGGCAGTAAAAAAGAAATGATGCATTTTGTTCACCTTCACACAACTATTGGATCTCTGTCTCGCCTGTCTTTTCTTCTCCATCCTTATGTCCTGGTCTAGCTGCGTCTCCATCTGCGTTAAATATGCCAGCGTCCTCCGTCTCTGCATCCCCCACCCAACACCTCACCTTCATCTCCTTGACTCCCTACATCCATCCTCAGCCATTTTTCACTCATAGATTGACTCTTTCCAATTACACGAGGAGTTTCTTCATAACACTGTAACAAATTACCTGACAAAGTAAAAAAAAAAAAAAAAAACAGCAATGTTTCTGGGCTTTAGCACGGGCCGTTCTCATGCTTAATGAAATTTGCTAAGCTGTACATCAGAAGCCTGTTGTCAGCCATGCATAGCTGCTCAGATCCTCAACCCCCCTGCTGTTTTGATATGCTTCATATGGGCAATTATTTCCACAAGTAATACGCATAAATGCAAACTGTTCCTATTTTAAACATAACCCCTGAAATTAAACCACTATTGAAAAAGAACAATCCGGACAAGCTGATATTGCAAAATTGCAGGCCAAGCTCTAACCTTCCATTCATCAACAAGGTTACTGAAAAAGCTGCTTCACTAGTTAAACACCTTCCTAACAACGACCAGCCTCTGTGACATCTTATAGTCCAGTTTCAGTCCTCATTACAGAACCAACGCTGACCTTCTCAAAGTGTTCAGTGGCATTCTCATGAACGCAGACTATTGGAGTGTTGGTGTTACTGGACCTGAGCAAAGCATTTGACCCTGCTGGTCATGGTAGATCACTGGAGCAACTGGAGAGTTGGCTCAGGCTTTCTGGTACCAGGCTTTGACTGGTTTGAGTTTTACTCAAAGTTCTCCAATGTACAATCCTGAAACCCATCTTATTTAATAGCTACATACTTCCACTAGCTCAGATTATGACAAATTATCGAGATTACCGTAGTTGCGCAGATGATACACAGTGCTATATTACAATGTCACTAATTCTATGAACCCATTGAAGTTCTGAGTGGCTGAATGGGACAAATCCATTTGTACATGCAGACTTTGAGTTGTTGTACAAGTAATGAAGTAATCCAACATCAGAGACATTAACAGTAATCCTATGTACACACTTGCATATTTCCGTCCTGCCAGCAGATCCAGTCCAAAGATGTGCACTGTGATTACTCCTCATTTGGTCATGTTTCAACCATATACCTTTGTTATTTATTGGGATTTTAGGTAGTAGATCTCATTAAACTCTATGTAAATAACACATAATACATTAAAGTCTTGGCCCTAATTAATATGCAAAACCTTTGCATATTAATGAATGTTTCAACTTGCCATTGAAAAATAAAACTGAGCGTCACCCTGAATTCACCATCCCCGAGACACATAGTGGTGGCAGCATTATGGTATGGGAATTCTTTGCTTTTGCACAAATAGGGAAGGCCGTCAGAGTTGTTGGTTGGAAGAATGGAGGGTAATCTTGGCAGAAAAACTATTAAGGCACTGCAGAAAGACTAACAGAGTTAGAAATTCATCTTCCAGAAAGACATAAAACATATATCCTTTCCCTTCCATTTGAGAGTTATGAAATCCAAAATTGTAAGGTTCATAGATGCTTCCTGACAAAACGTGACAAAAGAGAGAGAGGTGTGTGATGACTACAAAAAATGAGTACTAAGAACATCTCAATTCAATATTTCTCTGCTGTTTCTAGGACTATTCACTGCCTGAATTTATTTGTAAAATAGTTAGTTTTTTTTAGTGTGTCTGTGACGTGTGATGAATTGATTTAGATGCAGACAAATATGTGCCCCTGTGAGCATTCATATTTCACCTGTAAGTGCACGCTCATTTTTCACGCTGTGCATTCACTTTAATATTTGCCTCTAAATTGAGCAATGGGAGGAAGGTCTGACGTTGCACAAACCCGTGTGTCTGCAGAGGCTGATTTGAGCTCATGTCTGCTTGACATTTAAAGGTTTATTGTGAGAAGTGGTATGACAGCAGCCTAAGTGACACATTGTTGCCACCTTTACATTATCAATACGTGGCAGGAAGACGTAATTGAATATTGAGTGTACTTAATGTTAAACATGAGGTGTTACGATGTAATTTGCAACAGGAAGCCCGGTCTATCGGTACACAGACAGAGGGGTATCCACTACTTGTACTGGCTCATGATAACACAGAGTATTATTGTGGATTTTTTAAGTATTACTCTGATGGCTTATTGAACCTGCCAATTCGCATTCAGCTGAGTGTGTGAAAGCCCTCGTTGTTGTGAAAGGCCTTTTCATTACGAACAGCTTATCACGTCTCGGGCTGTGAACTGCCTGAATAGCGCAGCAGAGTTTGCGCGGAGCTCGTTCCCCCTCGAAAAGAAACATTCCAACCAGAGGAGGGATTTTTGGTTCTGGATGGGGCTCAGGATGCAGAAAGCAGATGCTGCTGTTGGAACAGCGCCAGCCTGAGCAGGAGACTGAGGACCCGGATGGTGCACTTCACTTGAACAGAAAGAGAGAGATGTTTGCTTTTTAGATGTGACTTTCAAATGGAGGGAGGACTATAAAAGGCATATATCCAGAAATAAGCCTCAAAGTCAAGGCCAAGGCCTGTCAGACAAGCACATATGCAGCATCGCTCATTTTTGGAAACAATCTTGCTTTCCTTACGCTTAGGCCTCTTCTACAAGTATGCAACACTACCTAAGTTTGGAAATATTTTAGACTACTTTCCACACTGCGTTTTTGTAAGATGTAGCTAATCAAAAACAGCCCAGTTTTAGACTTCCAAGAAAAAAGCAGCAGACAAGACTGACCAAAGTTCTGACTGTGTCCTATTTACCCCAGTCCTATTTACAGCACCAAACAAAACTTTAGGAAATAGTTCAAATTATGCCATCTCTGGACACAACCAAGAATGGTAGACTCACTCTAGACAAGCACTAGCTTTAGATTTCATATTATTATTATGTTGTACTTATTCCAGTTCAGATATACAATGGCATATTTTCTTAGTAAGCCTTTTTTAAGGTGTGTAAAAAGTCTTAAGATACACATTTTATTGCAGCAGCACATCTTACACCAAAATATATAGAAAAAAACTTATTTTAATTTCTGTACATTTGTTGAGTGGAGTAATTATTTTTAACAAAATCAACTCTGGCAAAATTATGGGCACCCCTGCTGTTTATACATTGCATACCTGGCTTTTGACAACAGCACAATATTTAGTCTCCTCCTAAATTTTGGGTCATTACCCTCCTAAGAGACCCAGTTATAACCTATTTTGAGTTTAGTGAACAATTATTGTTTTACAGTGGGATTTCTTCCCCCCCGCTGAATAAATGTGCTCAAATATTTCGTCAAAGCTCTCAGTGTGAGATGACATTACTGCAATAAAAGAAGAATTTATTAAAAGGCTTTTTACATATCTTTACTACGGGTGCTAACAACTACTAGTATTTTGCCAAAAAAATTTTTTTTATCAGATTCATATGGCAGTAAGAATTGCCACACAGCTGAAATTGAGTTTTCAGCCTCCGTAAGCTTTCCATGAACCCTCCCAGTAGGTTCCTGTAAGACATAAATCTCTGAGATATAGTCGTTGCTCTGAGCACCTGCTAGAAGGCCAGATGATTCACCTGCACTGGAATCCTTTAACAACAGCTAAGATGGCTTCTCAAGGCACTTTTCTGCATCCAGGTCAATCTGAAACAGTCTAGATCTGTTGCATGTACATCGTGGCATTGGTCAAGGCTGGAGTTATATTGCTTCACAGTAAGCTGCGACATAGAATACAGTAAAAACCATCTCGTTTAGACGTTTACTTTGGACACATTTGTCATCATAACTCTTTTACTCAAGCCTAGCTCTCAGGATTTGGTCATTGAAACTTCAAGAAGCCATTTTTGTATGAACTCAATCCGTCATAAGTCCACTTGGCTGACTGAAGCAAAGTGTTTGGCACTTCAGGTCAAGGCTGTGTTGCAAAGTAACGGTCTTGAACCTTGAGTAGCTGTGCCTTTCACTGTGTGTGCGCACATATGTGTGTGTCCACCTGCATTTGTGTTTACACCAGACAGTGTTAGTCCGCTTCAGTCTTCAGTAGGTTGCTATAAAAGTCAAAAATCAAATCACACCCAAAGGGGTGATTTTACCAAAGAAACTCCCAGCCAGGAGAAAGCTGTAAAATGTTATGCGTTCTCTGGGAGCACTTTGAGTGGAAGAACCTCTGCATGATATGATGTCTGAGCTCCACTCTGGCTGTCAGCTTAAGATGTACACATTGGGAAGGAAAAGCCAGAAACATTCATAACTTGGGCATGCAGGAACTGAGCACAGAAAGCTACCTGTGGAATTTGGCTGTAATGTTTGTTAAAGAAGGTCAAATTTATGGCTGCATCGTTTCCAGCTATTAGCTCACTTGCAGTTTTCTCTTATATTCTGAGGGAAACAATTATCTGCACCTTACATGTGTTAAATAACACGTTTGTGAAAGACTTTTTTTATTATTCAATTGATCAGTTTTGGTCAACTACAAAAGTCCCAATTCTTTGCATTGTTTTGTTGCATCAAATCATATTGAATGCACTGGAGACTGCAACGAAGAGGGCGTTTACTCGAACAAGAGCCAGGCGAGTGAGTATACCAACATGCTGCAGCTTTGAAGGAACTCAGAGTTTTCTAGTTAGATTTTTAAAAAACTGTATATAGGAACTGTGTTTATTTTCTGGATTAGATTGTACGTAGAATGATTGATTCATTCACAGAATGTGTCTTAATTGGGGAATATTATAATTATGCACCCTTACAGGCATACCACCATCCTGGAGAAGAAAACAAAATAAAAAGAAACAAATGAAAGAAAACAGAAAACAATTAAAATGGTAATTATTTCTACATGTTACCAGCATGTGGAGCCGAGAGTCTGGAGGCTTTTTGGGATGCCTCCTCCGACAATTGCAGCTGCTGCATGAAAGAAGGAAGAACTCCAGGAAGGAGTAGGGTGATGAGGAGAGAAAAAGGCAGACAGTGTTTGGGTTGCATTTTTTGAAAATATTACTTAAGACAGCATCATCATCATACAATGCAGCGAAGCCTAAACAGTTTATTTGAGCAACTCCTTGGAGGGTGCATGCAAGGCTCGCCAAATGGCCGCATGAGTGACAGCTCATCAGAATAACAGGCTCTGATGGGAGACACACGTGACCTCCTGCTCTGAAACGTTCCTAATGCAGGTGCTGAGTAAACAGAAAATGTAAACGGCGCTTATTTAACGAGTCTCCGCCGCTCCATCCTCAATCCCCTCTTCCTCCCCGTCGTCTCCTCCCACCTCCGGCCCTCGTCCTGCACCCCTGCCCCAGCATCCATGCCTCTTTACACATTAAGTATGCATTGATTCAGCCTTCCCCTCTGTTATAAATACAGCATCGATCCGGGCTGAGATCAATAAACTCATTCACATGCATAGAGCCACTTTGATAACTCTCCTACTCGCAATAACATCCTTCTCCCTCACTCTCTCTATCGCTTTCCGTCTCAATAGCCTCACATGCTGCTCTGCATCATTCATTATTTTCCCTCTATAAATATATATGTATGAGTAAAAAGTATTACTATTGGCTGTAAAAATCCTCTAAATGGCAGACAGTCTCTCCCAATCCATAATTCATCAATGCCAGTGTGTGTGATACCTTGCAATCTAGGTTACTGTTAATATTAATGGAGCAAGTAACTGCATACATAATTGTTAAATTGCGTCTTGCAGGCCCGAGTCAAAGATTACAAGATTTCAAAAGATTTTCTTTCTTCTATTTTCAGCAGAAACACAAGTTCATTTTGTATTTTATTTTGGTAAAGTAGTGCTAAGATATGAAGATAACCTAAAGCAGAAGGCATGTAAACAAATATTTTCACCCATTCCTATTTGACATTAACAAAAACAGCCATTTATTATTTATAAAGCTTGTACAAGCAAAGGCTTTAAATAAAGTGTTTCTTTTAATTCTGTTTGTTTTGTTTGGTGTTTAATCTCCAAAGTGTTGAACTTTAAATAATGAAAAAATACCTCTTATCTTACTTAAATGTTGTAACTGTTGCCTCAGTCTTATGAAGGTCTATGACAGAGCATTGCAAAAGTATTTAGTTGGTTGAACTTTTTCACATATCGTCACAATATAGCCGCAAACTTGGATAGATTCACTCAAAGTAGCGCATAACTGTGAAATGGAAAGAAATTTGAATGTTTTCATAAAACAAACACCATTATACAAATACCATTTTTTTATTGTTTGTACTTCTGTCTGTCTGTCAAGTTATTAAACTTTTTTTTTTACTAATAAAAAAGTGTGACCCAGTATGTATTCAGCCCCCATTACTCACAAACTAATATATAAAACTAATCCTACCCATCATTCTGAATACAAAATCCCCAGCATCGTGGTATGGGAATGTTTTTTCTTCTGTAGTGACAGAAAATCTAATTTTAGTTGGTGGAAAAATACATATATGGGGTCAAAACATTGCAATCCTGGAACAAAACCTGATAGCTGCAAAACACTTGAGACTGGCGAAGAGGTTCACGGTCATAACTGATTCATCCTAGGGGTAAAGCATGGAAACACATTAATTTGACAAAACCAAAGACCACAATCTACAAATTTAGTGTTATGAGGAAGCATCCAAAGCTTTTTATTTTATCGATAACAAACGGAAACATGCTTAATCTGCCTTTATGTGCGTCGTACGTGGGACAGCATCCAGGTAGTTTTTTCTGTGAACAAACACATGTTGGAGCTCTACTCTGCAGCTGCCTTACATGCATATTAAAAAATATCCAGATTTAAAGTCTTTTTTTTTCCACTGTTACTTTCATTTTTATCTACTATCACTCTGTAACATTCTTCTTTTCCTCTTCCCACACACTCTCCTCTGAAAGAGGCAAAGGCTGAGGAAGGTTGTTGATGATCTTTACAGGGGTCTGTCCCTGTTGTGCACTTAAGTTGCTCTTCATTGCTTTTATGGTGACTCACTAAAACCTGTCTTGTAAAAGGCAGCCTCAGGAAGGTAACAATACGGTGGAAGGCACTCACAAAAGTGTGTGAGCGTGTTTTGTGGGTGGCAGGGAGCGAAGAGATCTTTTTCCTCCTACTTCCTTATTTGATAGTTTCACACCAAATTCTAAACACACTTCCTTTTCTAATCCCATTCTTTCTGGCCAAACTGAACACTGACAGAAAATGTCATAACCAATTTAGATACTTAGAGTTTGTAGTCTTCGAGCTAACATTTAGAATAAATGGGTCTGCATGAAATAAGCCTCTATGGAGCGTTCAGCAGTACATTCAAAATGACTCTTCTTAATGTCAGAGCTTCACTTTACATTAGCTGAAGTGTAGAACAAGCAGACAGATAATGTCATTTTGTCACTGTGCTTTTGCTGCCGCTCCATTTTGACGGGGAAGAGGTTTGCCTGGCAACGTCTCTCATCTTAAAGATCAGCCCCTAATTGTGCCGCCGTTCAGGAAGACCCTGTCATCCTCCGCGCAGCTGTAATTGGCTTCAACTTAACTTAACCTCTCTGCAGCTTTATTGTTAAAATGGCAGTCAAAAATGACACCATAAATGGATCTTTTGTAAAGCAACACAATTTTTAGAAATTGCCATGAACCTTTGTCGATTATTACCCTTTTTTTTTTTTTTTTTTTTACAGTGCTGGAGTATTGTGGGTTGACAGCAGCAAGATACGCGAGTGTGCCCTCGTCTTTTAAAGGAAAAGAACTCCGGGGTTTGCAGGATTCCTTCATCCAATTCTGTCAAGGCGTTTTATATGTTCACTGAAATAATTTTAGAAAATCTACCTCCATCATTGCTCTCTCTAGTTGCATGCTCAAATTCTGAAACTATTACTACTCAGGTGAAAGAGCGTTCTTCTTTTATTCTTCAAAGACATGCAAATTTCTCTCTCTGTGTCTTCTACCTTCATTCCAGTAAACCAGCCTTATTAAATGCATTAGGGAGAATCAAAGTTGAGGTGTGCTTTGAGGGAATTCAAAGGGGATGATGATAGAAGCTCGCAAGGCAAAAATACAGGAACTCCTCTCAGGTCTGACATGCAACTTTAACCATACCCAAGCTAATAATACACATTTTAAAAATCTTGCTTTTCGGAGATATTTTTTCTTATGCTTATTGACTTATAGAGTCTAGTGTGTAGAGAGAATATGGCAATTATTCTAAGAACTGTCTTCTCGTTTCTGCAATGGTGTATTAAGAATGACTTTATTGATAAAACACCATTCCAAACATCAGTCGTCTCTGATGCAGTCAGACGTTCCCAACATTTTAAGGAGTACCAAGAACTTAAAAAGGGTTGGATGTTTGAATCCGGTTGATTTTCTCCCATCATCTTCTCTAGTGAGCTGTTTTTGGTCATATTTTTTGGTGGCAAAGAACTTAACCAGTGACAGGTCATTGGCAAATGCATGTGAGAAGAGTTATGTCAATAAACAGAAGAAGAGTGATCGTCCTTAACGATAACACGGGAACCAACAATGCACACCTGACGCAACAAGTCCATGAAACAAAAAAAACAAACAAACAGGGTGGGCGGAGAGAGACTGGAAGGAGGGCAAGGGAAAACAAAAATCAAAACCCAAAGTTCAGGCGGCCAACCCGGAATTTAACCTGTACGGCCATAGAGTTCAAAAGTCCGGCAGCCTGGGAGATGAAGGAACCCTCAAAGAACCTTGTGTGGAGACTCGTAGCAATGCAGGAACCCTTGGAAAACTGTTTCTGGAGGCCGAGGTCACTGGCAGTAATTTTGATGGACATTGAGAACCTCTGAAGGTGGAGCACAGAAAGAAACATGGAGAACCTCTGGAGCAGGAGCACTGAAAACAGGTGAGTTCAACCAACAAATAGACTAGCAGGTGCAGATCATGACAGTTTTCCTACTCCCTTGTTACGTTTACAGCTGGTGTGAGGTGGAGCCACCAGCGTGCGCTGCATGATTACGAGGAGCACCTGTTGCCCATCAAAGGTTATCAAGCTCCAGCTTAAAAGACTGATGTCTTATATCTACACCTTCCCTGTTTGTCATCTGGTTAACAGTGATACATTGACAGATAGACTGAAATAAAAGACCATGCATTTGTCAAGTTAAGCTAATCTTGTCTCTCATCACAGGAAGCATGCTTCAGCTCTTGTCTACGCACTGCTTCAGGAATCCTCCATTGCAGTCTTTCCCCCATGGATCATCAAGATATACTCATCTACTATGAGTTTGTTGTTATCAAAATGATTTAAAAACTGTAGTTGCCTGCCTGTCATCAGAGCTGAACTTGCACTTGGGTCCAACATCTCACCCATCATAACACTGGATGTCACAATCACAATCTCTCTGATTACTTCTACACGATTGAGGCTGACGAGACAATATAGTTTCTCTATGTTCATGAACCACATTGTGAGGCGTGAAGCTCTGGTATTGGTAAACCAAGGTATACATTCAAATCACTGCCCTGATGACAGTGGGCAATACATTTGCTACCAATTCTACAATTCATACAACCCTTGCTATAATGTTTAGTGTGTGTTTAGTGTATTGTTTTCCAACTTTTAGACTGTTTCTGTTTCTCTTGGAACAACTGCTGAACCAGTCATGGTCTCTAACTCCGTCTGTGCTGCCTCTCCCGTTCATGTGTGTTTTGCATCTGGCGGATGCGTCGCTTTGACTTCTGCGGATGCAGGATCTGCTCATGTGCAGGTGAACATATAATTAAAAGTAGGTAAATCTCTGTCCTAAATGCTAATGCCCGCATTTCTATATAATAGTTCATTTAGCACCAATTAGATTTTCAGCTCCCCCTTCTGCTGCTAATGCCCCGACTTGCAGAGACCATGCTAAATTAAGCACTAGATCTTCATCGCAGGCTGCAAACCAATTGATTTGGGCTCTTAATCAATCTGTTTCATTAGTTATACATTCCTCTCTTTCCCCTCCCCCTCGCCTCTCGCCTCCCTCTCATTCTTCTCTCTGGAGCCGGCAGGAGGAGAGTGACCTATTCCAGAGTGTGACACAGAGGAGAGTGATTTGAATGATAACCAAATAGCTAGCACGGCCTCGGTGGTGTTTAAAGATCATATGTAAATCAAATGTCGGAGGGGGGGTAGGGAGAAATTGCTTGGTGGGGTTCTGTCAGAAAACAATTTAGTGATCGTTAAAAGGGATGCCTCGCCGTCGTGCAAACCTCCACAAATTAAATCAATGCAGCCTCTGGTCTCTGCCCCCTTTCACTTCTATCAAGTCCCTCCCTCCCCACACGCTCCTTCCCCATCTCCACCAACATCTCTTTCTCCTGCTTGTTTTTCCTTTCACATGTGCACGCACTCCCAACTGTAGAGGAAGACAGAGTGAAGATTCCCCGGATAAGAATGTTTTTATTGCTCTGAACCTTCACACTGCTGGAATCCTGCTTGCAAAAGGAACCTGGAAGTGCAAAGCTGCAGAGTAAATATCACAAAGGGGACACAGAGCACAGCACATCCATGATGACAGGCGCAATAATCCAACATGAGATGCAGGGAGAGACTGAAACACAACCCACCCACCGCGAGCCCACCATTTCTCCTAATGAGATGAGTTACTGTAGCAGCGCAAGACTGCATTTCTATAAAAGACATCACTAGAGCGGTAGTTACGGAAGAAAACACTCCAAAATGCTAACTCCAACACACACCCTCCCCTCAAGAGAGTCAGCCATGCTTGACTCCTATCCCTAAAGCCTGTACGTACATGTCAATCACAGTCCCAAGGGAGGAGGCTGCTCGTACTTGAAGACTAAGAAAATAAAAACATGTTGTGAAAAATTAACATTTGGTAAATGATGGTGACATCACTCATTGCAACATGTTTGCAGAGTTGGATGCTTATGCCAGATCCTGATGTGGTTTGGAGTTGAAAAGCAGAATGCATTTTTTTTTTCCCCTTCTGCTTTTTATTCCCAGCTTTAACATGGGTGTGGGGTGCACAGGCGTAGATGTGGGTGGGCTGGCGTGCCCACGTGTACATTTGGAGTCCTGACTGCAGGCTTGCCGTCACCAACAATGTCACAGATGGCACATGCTGCAAGAGACGAAAAAGAACTACCCTATGTGTTGTTTTGGGAGCTTGTAGCTTGCGCCTTTTCTAGAAGAAACTTTGCTGCAAGTTACACATGAAAAAAACAAACACACACACCCACACGCATTCATAACAATGTAGGGGTTTTTTGCAGTACACACTCCTTGCGTCTGCTTGTCAAATGGCACCTGATATCCGCCAGCGTCTGGGAATCAAATTAAGTGAGCGACTGCTGCTGAGGGCTCCTTTCCTTTTTTTCTCATCCTCCATCCCTGGGCATAATTAATTTTATCATCAGCGTCATTATTATTGTTAAATTGTTTTTCATATTTCTTTTTTTCCCTCTACCCTTTCTCTCTTTTTCTCCCCCCTTCATTGCCCCCTCCCTCTCTCTCTCCCTGTCTGGAATGCCAAGTGTATGCTAATGTGTTTTGGAGATTGCCAGCGTGCACAGAGATGGGGAGAGGTAGGGGAGGAATGAGAATGAGAGAGGGTCTGAGATGAGGAGCGGGTGGGAAATGGAGGAGAGAGAGACAGAGGAGGGGTGGGGGGTGAGGCAGGTTGGGGGTGAGGGGTGCGGTGTTGGAGGTGTTAGGGAGGGGGCGTCGTCGTGAGGGGCGCATTACGTATTCCGGCGGCGTGTTTGGAACCCAATTAATCAAGCAGAGGAGAGGAGAGATGCAGAAAGGATGAGATCGCCCTTCACGTTGATGAGGCCTGGCCGGGGCAAACGCTCAACCACCTGAGCTCCTAACAGCCATGCCGACGCACAGGAATTATGGCAATACCTTCACTTTTTTCTCCCTCTAATGCACACACACACACACGCCCGCACACACCACCTCTCTTCTTCTCTTCTCTTCTTCCTCATCCTTCATTTTGTGCTAATGTTACACTGAGTCTCACCTTTGCTTCTCCTGCATATGCCACAACTATTTACTTTACAGCTTTTTTAGGCTTCGCAGTATGAGTCCAAAAAGTTATTTTCTTTTCTCTGATCATAAAAAATATAATGTCTTAGAAAAGTTTGATGATTTTTTTGTTGCTGTTGTTGCTAAGAGGTAAATAAAGTATGAGCATAGACTTGAAAACATATTCACTCCCTTTGAACAACCATAAACCTTAGAGTATGCTATTAGGATTTTATGAGCTAGATCTACACAAAGTGGCACCAAAGTGTGGATTAAAGGAAAACATTATTTTTATTAAGTCAACTGCATATTTATTAAGTCGGCTGGAGTTTGACACCCCTAATGTAAAGCATGTACACTGCATGATGCTGCCACCACTAAATCTCACTGCCAGGTTGATGTGTTATTAGGCCCGAGCAGCAAAGCGCTGTGAAGGCCCATTGTTTTCATTTTCTTTCTTTTTTTTTTTTCTTTTATTTGCATGTGTGCTATACTGTTTCAATTTTCAAGCACAGTACTCTGTGAGATGTTCCAAGCTTTGGATATTGCTCTATAACATAATTCTGGATAAAACTTCTCTACAAATTCATCCCTGACCAGTCTGCTGTGTTTCTTGGTCTTAAATTTATGGTTTGTTCACTAATGTTCTCTAAAAGAAACCTCTGAGGCTTTCAAAGAAAACTGGATTCATGCTGAGATAATGTTACATGAACCATTTAGTAATTAATCTACTAATTAATAGGCACCTGAAGGCACGAGATTTTATTTTGGGCCACACTTTTGCATTTTTATTCAGCATTTTCTTTTCAAAACCCATAGGTCTTTTTCCTTCCACTTCAGAAATATGTGCTTTTTTTACGTTCAATCTCATAAAATCCTCCAAAAAGCATTGAAATTTGTGGCTGTAACAAGACAAAATATGAAAAAGCTGAAGTAAAATTTTTTCACTATAAAAATATAAGATAGAGTTATCTATATTTCCACCTTCACTGACTTCTTCATCTCTGCAGGTCTGCTTCCTCACAGATTTGGGGTCAAGCTTGTGGCAGATCGCCACCGCTAGCAATCGTTGGGAAATTGACCGTTTTATCGTGGAAAAGAGACCGTGAGTAAAACTCCAGTCCCTCGTTGACTTAATTTGATTCCCCTCCGCAGAATGCAAGCCAATAGATCCTGTATCTACATAGTGCTCTGTGCAGGGTCTATAAATATTGACCCTCCATTTCCTGTGTGTGGCATTAATGAAGCATTTAGTATACCCACAGCATAATGGTGGACCTGTGTAAAGCTACCTCTTCCTTTATCAATGCCATTCCAGAATCCATTTCACCCGTTGCGCCTCATTCTTAGCCTTTAGCTCCTTGTTTCAAAGAGGTGAAGGGTGGCCTAGCAGTGGAAGATTACAACGGGGCATCCTCTAAAACAGATTTTTCAGGGACGTACTTAAAAACAAAGGACTGGGTGCTTTGTTTTCAAAAATAAAATCATAACTAAATATTTTTTCTGACATGCCCTGGACGGCACACCAACCACAGTTTTCCCAGTTATATATATAGTTTGACTATTTGGATAAATCAATAGCCAGGTTAACATATTTGTAATTTCTAAAAACCTTTTAGTCACAAAACCATGGTGGGTGTGATATTTAGCAGTGTAACTTAAAAGTGGACAAACAAGGGATCTTCAGCCTTTCTTCTCAGTTTGAAGTCATTTTAAGAATTGCTCAGAGCAGAAAAAAATCAAACTTGGCTACTGTCATAACACCAGAAAGACAAAAAAACTTCTGTTTCATGTGTATTTAAATGTATTTTGTCTGCATTGCATAGTTCTTCTTCTTTAGGTGTACAATATGATGTGTGGTCACGTCTCCTGCAGCACTAATAGCTGTTTACACGCCCCATAAATGGATTTTACATTATGAATGTTGACTTATAAGGAATTACCAAGAATTAATCAAGGACCGGGAATAGGAATAAGGGGTTGAGAGCAGTTTAAGCAGTATTCTTTATTAAAACTGAAAATCATGTAGGATCATACCTCTATTTGCATGAAGTCCGTGCACCTATTATTCTCCCATGTTTAATCATCTGTCCTTGCTGTCATTTTTAAAAGTCTGGCTACTTCAATGAAGATGACCACCGAGGAAGAGAGTCATCCTGGATCAGTTCTATTCTGTCTGCATGTTTTTGTGTGTTTTCTTTCCAATTTGTAGAAGAAGAACACCAGTTGTGGTTTGTGTCCATAGGGCTTAGCATTGCCCCCTGTCAGTGCATCGCAGTACAGTGCTTCACCCATTTTCACTGCACATTTACGGCTCAACAGAAGACTATATATGCCAAGCACATTCATTAACTATGTTACCCGGACAGTGGAATATCAAAAGGTGCATATATTGTGTATTGGCTGTACAAAGACAAACAGCAATGGATTGCCTGCTTCATTCAGTGTGTGTTCGCTGCCTCAACCTGAACTTGAGGAAAGCAATGCCTAAACTCAGTGATTTGAGTGAGCATTGAAATGTTCTTTAAACTAATTTAAACAACAGTCAGCCAAATGCACAAACTGGTTATCTTTTATAGTTGTTAGTACGAGCCTCACCTGACTGCACGTCACTGTGCTCCTCCAACTCCTCACTTCATGCGCTCATAAGATTTCTTTCCACACAAGCTCACCAGCATTCACACATTCACAACTTTGTCTTAAAGAAGCTAAACTCAAAAGACTTTTAGCTCTGATGATTCTTGTCATAAAATTTGCACAATAGTCACTTCCACTTAATTTTGCTTATATTTTTCTATAAAAAACTTTTGGGTTTAGTTGTTAACTGTTGATCTGGATTTAAAAAAAAAACATACTGTGTCATGTAGTTTCAAAAACAAAAGTGAATGTCTTTTAATCAGTATCCTCTTTATGTTAAAAAAAAAGTATATTTATAATTTAGGCACAGCTTGCTGAAGACGGAACTTGGGGAGGGAGGTTACCAAACAGCTTGAAGAGATACAGAGCTGTCTCTGACTGAGATTTATCTTCTGAAAGGCACAGAATGAAAACAGCTGATGAATCAGCTGGTGGATGGAGCCGTAGCCTCAGTTTGGCTGCATGCCTTGACAGAAAAAATGCTATATGGTGGATGTATTTTATTTTTTTTTAGCACATATAAAAGTTTCCGTTGCATATTTCCTTTCTCTGATAAACAAAACAAAACATGAGAGGAGTAATTAAACTGTTGAAAAAAGGAACTGCTCCTGTTTCAAAGCCATAACTAGACTTTGCGTCATGTCAAAGTGGAAATAAATGAAATTTATTTTTCCTTAAATATATGGTAAGTCATTCTACAAATTACTTGATCGTGCTTTCTGGCTGTGTAGATGTAGTTGGAAAATATATTTTTTAAAAACAAAGCATGTGTAAATATAAAAAAATAACAGTATTTTGTTCTAAGGATATAACAAAAGATGTTAAACATTTGGACTTGGCCTTTTGGATTTTAAACACTCATAATCTAAGTAGAAAACTTTGAAAGAGCTGAGGTGGATAACTGTAATGTTTAGCTGTTGTTCATGATTTCTGTAAACCTTTGTAAGTGTTGGAAAAGAGACCTTCTTACACCAATTTGTCAATTTTCTTTAATCTACTACTAGTCTAAAGTAAGAACATTTGGTTATGTGACTCCAGAAGATATAAGCAGGAAATGTATTGGTTCAGTCAGAGGCTGTGGTAACACAATGGTTATCAAACTGTATGCTGGTGGTTCTCATACAAAATGTTAACAAAGAAAATCTCTAGAGTTACAGTCAAAAGGATGAATTGTTAAAGCCCACAGACCGTACGAGGAAGAAAATATTCTGATTGTTGCACACACTGCAGCACATAACAATTACAAGATACTTAAAAATTCAACTTTTGATTAAAAATGCAAATAACTGATGCCAGTTCCAGTAAATAGAAACTTGTTTTTTTTTTCTACCTTGTTCTTTTATGCAGCAAAAAAAAAAAAAAGTCAAAAAAAAGTCCAACAAGTACCTCCAGTTTTTAAGATGTACAGTAGGTATCACTGCATTAGAGTCAGCCTCCCAAAAGGGATGTCAAAACTGCGACAAATAGAAACGGGGTATAAATTGATAATGAAAAGGTTTTTTTAAATTTGATTTCAGTCGTGCTTATTTGTTCAGGTATAACACAGGGATAAAAGATGAGCTCCAAATGATAATGTGACCCCTTTCACAAGTGTGTTTGCACCAGAGAGGTGCAGGTGTCTCCTCCACTGAACCTGAGCTTTGTCTTTTTTATACATCTCTCCCTCAGTGTGAAGGACAGTTTCCTCAATATGTCCTCTCCGAGTTTCTCTCTCTATCACATCACTTCCCACATCTCTGCTCCTGCAGCCCTGTGTCTATCACCCTCCACTTCTCACCTGTCACCTTCTCACTTCACTACTAAACACCCTCCATCCTTTGTTTGGGTGGGGGGAAAATGAAATAATTTTGTTGTGGGGTCCCCGGGCGGTTTTGTAATTTCATGCCTGTGTATGATAATTTTATGCTGTCCTGCGTCGCGTAACTCAGGGCTGCCAAATGCTGACAGGTGATAAATACGATCTTTTCCGCCCCGTGTGCAACAGACCTGAAAAAAAGAAGGAGGGAGACAGACAGGAGGAAGGGGGGAGGAAGCAAGGAGGGCTGGGGTTTTGGGAGCTCAAGGTTTGTGGGGCAGTAGAATAGGTGGAGGCGGGGGTGGCGGTGTTCCTACCTTGAGGGACTGACTGAGGCCCTGCTGGAAACAGTTTGCGCAGCGGTGTCGCCTGTGTTGGAGCAATTTCACGGCTTGCCCACCACACCTTCTCTCACCGAAGCGCTTTCATTCACTTACAACCTGCTTCCCCACATCTCCTGTATCTCTGCTCCTCCGCTCTCCCTTTTTATCTGCCATCGCTCTGCTGAAAACAGACAGAGCGGACCTTCAGGTAGTCTTGAAGGGCAGGTATAGATATCAGTGAATTTTATTTTATTTTTTTCCTTCTTCAAACAGGAAACATGGGAAATAAATAATAGGTTGGTTTGTGGAGAGGGACATCTTTTTACCAGTGCAGGAAAACATTAATGTGGCAAAAGGGGCAAAAGAAGGGAAACAGAGGGGGGGAGGACAAGAGAGTGATCCAAGCGTGGAGGACTGATGGTTTTCTGAGTGACGTAATTATTCGCCTCCTTGCATTGTGCAGTTAGAATGATGATATCTCAAAGAGGGAAAAAAAGAAGATCCAGACTATGAACACATGTCAAACGTACACAGAGCGCACAGTGACCTTCACATTCTGCCTGTATGTCATGTGCAATATGCTTTATAGGTTATGCAAAAACACATGCTAAAGATAGTTCTGTCGTCTAAAGTACACTTGGCTTTTTTCGCCCCTGCATAAGGTCCCTTTTGAAATTCACTTTTTGACATTAATATATTAATCTCGCCTTTTTCTTTTTTTGCAGAGTGCAGAGTTGGATCCTGGTGGCATTTATGCACGGGGAGTAATATGAAAATTGAATATGATCGTTGCTCACAGCATATCTGTTGATTCGGCACCTCATCCAAGAAATCCACTCAATCAATCAGGAGATGTGGGAGAAGGGAGGGGCGTCTGCATCACTGCGGTTCCAAGTCATTAAGCAGCTAGAAATTAATTGACTTCACGGTGCTTATATGGCTGAGCGTGGGTTTAACCCCGGCGCAGCAGCCTCTATTAGTATTGTACTGTGTGCTCCAACAGCTGCAGACCTGGTGGGTTACAGCATGATCCAACTTACTAAATGCTCAATATAGTATGATAGAGTGTAATGGCGATAACTAGGTGTGTAAGGGGATCTTGTAACAATGAATCGTCTAGAAGAAGTTTGTCCTTTGAAGTGCAATCCAATGCTGTGACTTTATCTGGTGAACAAAGTCTGTGATATTATCATGAGGCCTGGATCTTTATCGGAGACTCTTACTATAAAGAATAACTGGAAGCAGCTATTGAGTTGTTGCCCTGCTGTTTTAATCTAGTGCGCTAAAAAAGACTTGCCATATGGCTGGCTAAGATTCAGTGCAGAAGAATCCCCTCACCACTTTTAATTGTTTATCATGTAGCAATTTAGTAGCTTAGGGAGTAAAGACAATAAAAAAAACAGACAATATAATAAATGTTTGAAGCAATGGCTATTGTTAGCCACTAACAAAGCAAACAAACCCCTACTTCTTGCTATCTAAAATTAAATTGCTTCTTTTCTTAAAGAACTCAAGACTTTAAGTCTTTAGATCAAACCTGAGCCTTATAATTCTTCACTAAACATTGGCTTTGTGGTGAGAAATTTGTTATAAGTTAACATCTGGTGATCATGTTGTATTAAATGCTTGTGAACTCTCACCAAAAGAACCTTATTGTTGGTATAAAACTCATGTGTTGACCCTGCCTGTGAGAGCTTTTCATTTGGACCATCTTCATTATTGACCGTCTTACAAGCTCTCTGTATTGTGCACAATATACAAATAAACCTGATTGAGTGAATTCATCTAACAGTGCTTGGAAATACATTTTTTCCACAACACTCTTTAAATAGCAGAAACAAAAGAAAATCGCAAATATCTGATGCTGTAATCTACATGTTTCAAAATCACATGACAACTGGAGCTCTAGAGGCAATAGGAGGATTTCTTCACTTCTCCAATAAGCTCATGGGGATAAAACCTCTTTCTACTGCAATTAAGGAAACTATTCACAAAATAACTTCAATAAACCTGAGCTCGAAAAAACAGACTAATCCATTAGGTTCCCTAATTTGTATGTTTGGTTTCCTTTTCTAAATCACTCACTAGAGTGTTTAATAGTTGTTTTTTTTCCTGCATGAATAGAAAATTGAATCACGCTTATTAGTTCATAAAGTTATGTAAAAACAGAATCACTACATAAAAAAATATTAGAAGAATTTCCAAACTCTAGCAAAGTATATTGAATAAACAAATTTGTACTGATTTATTCTTCACAAATCACAGATTTACATTTTTAAAATTTTCCCTCTGCTTTTGAAAACAAATCAGGATGTTTTGTTTTCCCCAAGATATATCTAACATTCGCTGTTTTTGAACTAAATGTCTTCGTGTAAGATGGGTTTATTCTTACACCTGTAGTGAATAAATTGGCCCAAAAATGAAATAAGACAAATGAAGAAATAAATGAATGATGTTAGATATAACTTCTGCTACTTGTTGCTATTATGATTCTTATAAACAGACGTTATGTACCATTTCTAACATTACTAGGTTTGTAGTCCAGGAGATATTTCTTGGTAGAATGTTGTGGTCATTTGTGATATAAAATAACATATGTTCACTTTCTGCAAAGATGCACAACATGCTGACCAAAAGGTTCAGCGTAGCACAAACTCAGAGGCACACAAATACAAATGAGAACCCTCCTTAAGGCCTTTTTTGACCTCTTTGTTCGATTTCTCTTTCACAATCCAATCAGGCTCAAGTCTCTGGAGGGAAAACAGAAAAGAGAAGGAGGACAAAGTGAGGGCTTGTGCTTCCAGAGCAACAGGAACTTACTGACAATGCCAAATTGATCATATCTGTGAATTTTGTTGGACCTATGGATTGAGAACCCAAAGTTCAGTAGACTCAATAGGACAAATTATGGTAGTTTATAAAGTTGTGTTTTAGACACAATCTACTAAACGAAAAAAGATAAAGCAGAATGAATGGTGGGCAGATAGCTTGAAAGGTAGCCTGATAGTTTTTATAGTTTTACCAGTGCTTATAATCATACAAATTTTGAGGGTATTTGGATATTTTTGAAAACAAAACTCTTGGTATTGATGATACATTTTTAGACAAACTGATGGGAAAGAGAAGATGCAAACCCTTTCCTCCATTTCACATTTTGTGCTAGGTTTTGCTGTCTTGTTGTCTATGATAAAAAAAAGTAAATAAAATACATCAAACTTTGTGGTGTTACCATGACAAAATTACTATTGCACTGTAAATTGTCGGCATGTGTCATTGCAAATTTGTAGGAAAATATTGACACACAAGAGATGGACCAGCCATCTATTGTAAAGAAATCTGTGCGACACAGTGAAGGATAAAAAAAAAGTCAATAAAGGGATAAATCAAATACATTTTGTATGAGACCACATTTCTTTATTCTGTGACTTTGACCTTAAGAGACTGGTTACAATGGAAGAGGCACGCTGGACAAATCATTAAAACCACGTCCTGGAGAAAAAAAAAAAAAAAAAGTCCCAGTGAGCTTAATAAAACACTATGATTAAAATTCAAGCAAGGACTGTAGTTATTCCACACAATGACTGTCTGCTTAACGCTGAGCAATATGCAGGCCCCAGGTTTCTTTGTCCCAGGCCTCTGTGCATGAAAAGAGCAAGGTCTTTTTTACATTTTCACCCAGTCTGAGAAAACAAGCTACTTAGACATTCATGAACCCCACCAGAGGAGAGCTCTAGATGGAGGCTTGCCTTACCTCTAACACAAGTCCATCTGTTCTCTATTTCTCTCGTTCTTTTCTTCCTCCTACTTCCTGTTATTTTTTTTCCTTTTGTGTCTAATAAATTGAACATTTACTCTTAAAAGAGGTATTAAAGACTTCCAGCTCTATGCTTGGATAACAGTTGTGTAAAATGTGGACACTCTGAAAATCACCGAAGTGGGAGATGATGCATCTCCTCGGCGGGTTGTTAAGAGAATCAAGTTTGTGCGTGTGTGTGTGTGTGTGTACCTCTGCACAATATGTCTGAAGAGTAAATCTACCTACTGACTGCGTGTATGCTCTGTCAGTTTCAGCACAAGGGAACTCCTTAACGGGCCGGGTCACTTCTGATCACATGGCTCAGATAATGGCCCAAACAACCTTGACGATAGTGAAGAGGTCTATCTATTTAATTAGAAACTTTAATATTTCATTCTCTGCTATGCCTCATTAGAGCCCTTCCATCACAGCCTCTGAGGTCCATAAGTACCAGCACACAGTCTCTGTCTCTCAGAGGTTTCTCACTGGGCAGATTTTCTGTTTCAGTATTAAAACTCTGTTATTGTTGCTCTTTTTGGGGGGGGATTTAAAACATTAATTTTTTTGGAGCTTGTTAGCTGTTTAATGCTCCTGTTTCTCTGCAAGTGAAGCACTGAACTCATTAGTTCAACAAATGCTGAGAGAGTTAGATCAGCTCTGAGTTTAGACTGAATCATCTGTGTGAACATGTGAAAAGAGTTGTATATAACAATTGTACATGAATTGGAAAACATTTATTCATTGTATACATACTTTTATTCAGAAGAAAGTGGTCAAGGAGGCTTTAGACTCAGTCCCACATTCAACCCTCCTTAACCCATTTTTCCTTTAAACAAATGCAGCCACAATATAGGCTCAATTGATTTTGAAAGCTACAGCAGTAAAAAATGTATTGATTTTATTTATTTTATGACATTTCCACATCTTTAGCAGAGGTACTGATAATTGTGGACTGAGTGGTTTAACATTGTCATAATTGAAAACACATGGTATAATAGATTGAGGTTAAGGTTAGCACAACCATACAGTTCTGCTTTCATAAACACCAGTCAGCATTTATGCAGATGGTAAATTTGCTTGAGGTGGCCAATAATTTTCATTTATATGAAGAATGCAAGGCAATTTTTGTTGTATTCTGATCGAATCACTATAATTTTTACTTCTGTTCATTTGATGGGTCATACCTTTAAATAATATTTTCCACTTTAAAAGTAGAACTGGAAAAATATTGGGTTTGCAGAGAAGAAACCACAGTAACTCACTGTGAAACAGTTTAGTTGTCAGTGTATTTCTTCAGACTGAGTACACAGAGAAGCACACAGGTAAACTGCAATTGGCAAGGTTTGAGTTTATTTTAGCGTAATATCGCTTTTGATATTCCACCACTGTCACACAAAAATTATGTAAAAGTATTAAGTAAATATTTTTTCCTCACTTTACAACCACAATCATCAATTTATTTATATTATGCTATATGCTTTTCAAAATAAACAAAAATCCAAAAGGTTTGGTGTCCATTTGTGTTTAGCTCCTCTTGTTCAATATTTTCGTTGCAGTTAGGTGGACAGACATCTTGGTAGGATTGCAGATGTGGTAACAGATGATGGAGTGAACAGCTAGATGTTCAAAGCTTTGGATATTATTTTTAACCTGCTCCTTGGTCTTCATGATGTTGGTCTCTGATGTTTTCTAACAAACGTCTGAGGCCTTCAGAACAGCTGGATTTACACTATGATTTAATCGCACGAAACACTTGGATTGTGTTTATTAATTAGGGGATATCTGAAGGCATTTGGCATTCAAATTTTATGTAGGTGTGTCAGAGTAAAAGTTACTGAACTCAAAGGCCCACCATGCTTTTCAGATTTCTATTTGATAATAAAATGATTATTTTTGCTTGCACTTTATAGTTACGTAACACCTTAAGTTGGTCAATCCCTGAAAAACTGAAGTTTGTGGACACTGTTTTTTGTTGATGACAATTAGATTTTTTTATCTACAAGAAAGTCACAAAGTTTTTAAATTGTGCACATTTGACACATTTTGTATTGAGTGAAACAGGAAACACTTTTTCATTTTAATCCTTGCGATTATACCCACACTCAGTTATACTAGAGTTGCATTACATTTTATAGTCCCCAAAGTTATTGTTATATATATTAAGAATATTAAAGCATAACAATGACAGCAACTAATCAGTGACTAGGATCTAAGTTTTCCAGCTTTTGCTACTTCTTAGGAGACGAGACATGTTCACCTTTGTTTTATTGCAGCCACTAAATTATTCCGCTCATCTCACAGTTTTCTGACTATCTCCACCTCGGGACCAATAAGATCTCGTCTTTTCTCTCCCCTTTTTTTGTATTTTTTGCCAAGGGCCTCTACTCTGGCTAGGAGAGGGAAGGCTTTGCCCAATCATCTTTTTTTGTCCCAGAGGCGCCCTGACCAGGCCTGGTAATGGGAGGCAGGAAAGTGATGACGGGACACTTTAAGGGTGATTCTGTTCAAGGGCACGTCACTCTGTCACCGACAACACTTTAATCCTGATCAAGGTGTCAGACAAGATGATGCTTTTTCCAACCTGTTCTCACATTTTATATAGGCTACTGCAGCATCTAATTCACATACAAAGCACCAAAAAGACAAAAAATGTTACTAGTTAATTCAGTTTTGCATTTTACGCGAGAGAAAACTCGCAGTAGGAAAACAGATGTCCTTGTTTGAACCCATTAGAAATGTTAGTGCTAATAATTTCTGTGGATATTTCTGTGTTTAGCTGTTTGCTTTAAATGGCTGGTGACCATTAAAGCGTGTGTGTTTCTGCTTCGTAAGTAAAAACAGTTTGTGTGTAAACAGGCATAGAAGGGGGCATAAAATATGCAGGATAATTACCAGGAAGAGGTTGAGACACAGATGAAAAGCCTCGTATTGATTCCTGAAAGGACCTGACAGCTCCCCTGAATGTTTTATTTCGTCCGCATTGTTTGTTTGCATATAAAGGATTCCATTTTCTTGTGAATTTTGATTGCCGTAAAGGCGGCGGACCCTTTGCCTGCTGAGCAGAGGACCCGGGAGGCGTTAACTTCAGCGGCAGAAAAATGGATGTGGGGTGCACATGACCCCCGCTCACCACGCAACAATCACTCTGAGATGTCAGGCGTACAGTGATGTATGAAAACGACCTGAAGTTCTCAGAGAAGAGTATGCCTTCTGCTTTAATTCCCGCAGACGGAGTCACAGACAAACACAGATGCACACATTTAGGTAAGGAAAAGTCAAGCGTGAAAACAAGGATCCGGATCTGGTGAGCCCACCGTGAGCGCAGGAATGCATCAGCGTGTGGCGTCTCGGCCCAATGTAAACAGCCAGCGCACGTGTGCTCATGCCTGCTCGCAGGAAAGCTGCTTTCCATTTTCCCTCCGGTGCCCATTTCCCCCCATCCAGACCTTTTGTTCCAGCAGCTACCACAGATCTGATCCCACAGCAGGATTTCATACACAAACACAGGATCTGGATCACGCGCCTGCACCCTGCCGCTCTCACAGTCCTGCTGTCCTCGTTACCGTGCTCCAAAGAGCGAGGGCCTCAGCTTTAGGCAAATCACAAACTCATACAAGAAATTGCATCAATAATCATGTTACATACTGTCACATCTGAGGCAGAAAATGAAACTGTTTATGAGATTTACCGAGCATGTGTTTAAACAATATCCCCGCAGATTATCCACAGACCCTCTCTGACTGGCATGCAAAGACTACCTTCTGGGTTTCATTTGGAAGCAAAACCGTAAAAACAGCTTTCTCTTTCAAACTTCAGACTTAAAGATAAAGCCGTTTCTTTTAAGTTTGGCTTCATGCACTATTTCAAATTTTCTTTCTAACCCCGATTAGACTGCCAGGACATGCGAGGGAATGAGAGCAGCTTTTGTCGCACTGAGATGTTTAACATTTGAAAATGTTGGACTAAATCTCAGGAGCCCTTTTATTTATAAATTTTATTTATTTTGAGTCCACTATGTAATCTAATCATTTCTAGATTTGATTTACAGTCAATAATAAATATGCAATACAGTATTGATTTTTAGGGGAATTCTCCTTTTACTCGTACAGAGGGAGCAAAGGTCAGGGTCAGTCATAATGCAACAACCGGTAAGTCGAAGGGCATTCACAGAGTTTCCCACAGTGGAGTTTGTATGGGTCGATAATTAAAGCAAACTGATTGTGATGAGCCAGTTAAGAGTCAAATTGCAGCATTTTTGACCAACTTTAGTCTGCAACTTGGTGGTGATGGTGCCACTGACGCCTTTAGAGCAGGAGTAAAAATGTAAAAGTTCTTCTTGTAAAGATCCAAATAAATCCTTTGAAGGCATTTGGTTGCAGTGGATTTTATTTAAGAGAATTAGAGTAGAGGGGGTTGAATACAAATGCATTTGACAGTATCTGATATTTATTTTTCAAATCATGACAGTGAGGTATGGACGGTGTACCATCCACATTGCGGTTATGCTCTACATTGTGTTGGTCTGTCGTAAAAATCACAATAACAAACTCTAAAATTTGTCGTAATGAAACAAAACATGAAAACGTTCAAGTTCCACGAATAGTTGTGCAAAGCACCATAAGTACTGCAGCTCATTAAGCACTCAATTTATAAAATTTAAGGGTGTGTTAAAGCTTTTTTTTTTTTTTTTACACATAAAGATGTACTTTTAGTAGGGTTACACTACAAAAAACATGATAGGATTTCAACAGCTGCCATAATTACATATGAGGTTAGATAGAGAAGCACAGCAGTCGCCTTTCTTCTCCTTAGAAAGACTCATTTTATTTGTACCTTCTTCTTTCTCGGCGCCTTATCCCCGCTTCAGCGCTACATGCATCACTTTGATACACTCCGTTTGGATGTAGTTTGTAATGTTCCTGCTCCCCACCTCCTGATTTCGCTGCGAACTGTCACACGGTTTTATTTCCTAACGCACTCTTAACCAACACTTCCCGCCATCTAAAATGTCACTCCCTCATCCCACTGTCACCTCTATTTCAAACCATCACCCCCATCAATGCCATTTTGCTCCTAGGCTGGAAAGCAATTGAAACAATTTTCTTGCAGAGAATTATTGTCCTTAATTGCAATGAAGGGCACGTTTTCCCATCATTCCTTGGGAGTGTTTTTCTCTCTCTGGGTGGAAATGTAGGCATTGCCACTGAGCGTGGGCTCTCTGAAAGAGGTCATAATTACATCCTTCAGTATGCTCGCCGTCGGCAAGGATTTTACGCTTCATAATTATTAAATGGCAGATTCACTCTCCTCGCGCGTGTGTGTAGGGGTGTGAGAGTGTGTGTTAAAATGCAGGATAAAAAGAGTTTGAATTTGAGGAGACTATTGGTGTAATCTGTACACCCAGTTGCCAAACGTTCCCTCTGTCCAGCAGCTCGACTTTATTGGGTGTCGCCGAAGTAAACAGTGCACAAATAGCATCAAGCTAATTTTTCTGTTTTAAGGAGCACAGCAAATTGATTTCACATCTATAACATCATTACTCGGGGGGAAAAGAATGCAATCTCAAATAAATAAATATGGATAAACTGTTCAGTGATTTTTTATTGAGAGATTAGTAATTGATATTGGAGATGGCAGGCGAAGTGACACCCTAACCAGATAAGCTCCAGTCGACTCAACTTTCCTCTTTCAGCACCATTTCCATATTGTAATTACACTGTCTCATTCTCAGCTGAGATAACATCCCACTCTCTACTTCCCTAATCACCTTTCCATCTTCCCTTCCCTCCTCTTTTTCTCTCTGCTCCTCTGCTGATGTTGCAAGAAATCCAACTGTTTTAAAGATAAGAGTTTTACATGTTTTATTACAAATACAGCAGGGGCAGTTCAGCAGCTGAAATCACACGCGTGATTGCAGTGCAACACAAATGTGTGGCAGTTTCTGGAAATTCATTTTTGATGCAGTGGAAAATTATTAATATGCTCTGGATTTTTCTAATTTTTGCAAATTTTGACAACTAGCAACTAAACACCTCAATATATTTTATATGATAGACAAGGACAAAGAAGTATTTAATTATGTAGTTAGAAAGAAAGAATTCATATTCTTTTTTAGATATTGTTTTACAAAAAAATATCTATGTGTGGGTGCATTTTTAATTCATAATGTGTCCTTTACCCCTACACCCTTAGATTAAACAATAGTGTAATTTTAAAAATAGGGTCCACTTGTGTAATTAAACCAAATGTCAGACTGTTTTTTTTAAAAGATATATTTAGTGAACAAACAGCATTGCTAAGTTCAATAAACAAACGTAGGAAAGTTTGAAACAAACAGATTACAAAACAAATCACTTTGATTTATTTGTCACCGCCATGCATAACACTGCATGGCGGTGGCAGTATTATGCTTTGGGGATACTTTTCTTTAGCAGAGACAGATTCATTTGGAAGAATCATGGTGCTAAATATGAGGTAATCCTGGAAGCATTCCTGTTAGAAGCTATAAAAACAAGGTTAATCTTCCCAGCAGAGCCATGACCCCAAACAAGAAGCCACAGCGATAATGGAGCGGTTTATCTAGGGTCCTCAAATCCTCCAGAGCTGGTATCAGGCGACCTTTAGATATTTCCCTGGTCCAACACATCTGAGCCAAATGGCTGAATTCCCACTTCAGCATGCAGTCAAGTTCTCCAGCGTCCTGCTAATGACCTCATTTTTTGACTCAGGTGTGTTGAAGCAGAGACATCTAAAAGTTGAGGGACTGAAGGGGCTCGCCAGAGTCATTCCAGCGTAGGGGAAGGACGTCAGAGTCCAGGAGGCCTGGATTTAAAGTCCTCTAGTTTAGATCAACATAGGTCCAGACCGAAAACCTGAGTATCTGTACCAAGATGCTGATGAGAAATGCTCTCCATCCAATCTGACTGATTTTTCATGCCATACTTATGACTTTTCTTTGTAGAAAAAATAAGGAGGAAAACACATGAATCGTTCTTCTTCACCTTTACAATTCCACTCTACTTACAACAGGACAAAATGGAAAGCAGAAATAGTTTTCCTAGGTGATTTATGTACCAAATTATTGTTTTTTTTTATTTGCTGTAAATGTAAAGTGCGCTGAAAAAAAAACCCCATTCAAGAACGAACGGGTGGAGTGCTACACTGTGTCAGATTCAATCGTGTCATTTCATCTGTTCCTGGACTCTTCCTTTAATGAAGTAGGGTTGGAGATGATTGGCACTCATCACAGACCTAGCTCAGGTCCTCCCCTCACGTAACTTCATTCAGTCCTCCAGGAATTCATTATGCAAAAAAGACCAGTGAGCTGAGCTGATGGAATATATTATTATTTTCAACAGCAGAATAAACAATTAGAGCGGACCATTATAACCTTTCTTCTGACAGTTTAAGGCACACGTTCTGTGTTTGTCCTACACGAACATGAACGCTTAAGGAGAAGCTGAATGTACACAACTAATTACTCAGTTATCATAGAGGTAATGCCCAGTGTCCCCTGAATTTAATTTCATGTTTCCAACGGAGAGCCATTAGAAGAAATTAGAAGGGAACTCTGCTACTAATGCTGGAGATAAGGAGAGTCTATTAAATACAACTTTTAGTTCATTTTATTTCTATTGATTGGAAGTATGTCCAAAACCTTTTCTTCAAAATGTTATTTTTTTTAGTAAACATCAGCTTTATTTTTACAATGTCACTAGCAAATTAATGCATTGCACTGATATTTTCATGGCCAATTATCAAAGTCAAAAGGATACTTTCAAAACTCCACATCATTTGTTTTCATTCATGTTTAAGTTTCCAAACCTTTTCCACAAAAACACACTAACTTTTTGTTGACTGAAATTTGCCTCTGCTGCTCTTAAGGATGTTAATCATTCTGACCATCCACAATTTCCAACTCTTGAAGGTCTGCTTGCTTAATTCCCAGCTTCTCAAGTTTTTTTTTTTTCTTTTTTGCATAGTTTGTGTCACGTTGGACAGTTTTCACATCAAGAGACATCTCAAACTTGCTAAACAGAATATTCCAAAATAATATTTTTAAAAATGCCTTCTTATGATTATTATGTTGCGCTAGTTCTTGTTTGGAGCCTAAATGAGCCTGTATGATAAATTTGCCTCGCTGTTCATCCGTAATAGTGCCATTTGTTTGATCTTTAACTTGTGTCTGATAGGGAACTTGACTGGGAAATGTTGACACTGTTCAACTAAACTAAACTATTGCTCAACTAAAAAACAGTTTAGGTTGTTCAATAGTTTTGGTGCAGCTAAAAGAATAAATTGCTTAAAACCCAACTAATTTGTTCATATTCTACTGCAAAGACAAGAAATGTATTTGACATTCTGAATTATTGTCCTTAAAGATCTATAAATATGAAGAAAAAAATCTGATTTTAGTTATATTTTATCAATATGGCCGCAAGGGATGGCATTTGTAGATTCATCCATACAACAATTAAGTAAACTGTGGGCTAACGAGTATTTGAAGTTTGCAATTATTGCACTCAATAACAGAAAACAAAAATCAATGAGACGCTCTAGTTTTCTTGTAAACAGGGTTATTTTCAATGTAGGGGAGTCAATAGAAAAATAATAAAATAAGTGCGCCTCCTCTGTCTCTGGGGAAAAGCAAACATTTCCTTCAACAAATCAAAACTTTCCCTCTCTTCTGCAGAGCGGGTGTCGAAAACGCCCTGTTTAGTCTTGTTCCATTTCTTCACAAACACTCATTTTTCTGGCGAAATGGAGGAATCAAGACTTTTCAGTTGTCTCGCAGGAAACAGACACCAGAGTTGGAAAGTTGAGCTGTTAGATCTCAGTAGCACACGCTCCCCTGGGGAAAGCCGCAGCTCAGGGTACTCATCTTGTGCTGCTGCAGAGCTAGCTCAGAAATACTGTTGTCACATAGCGATCATAGGCCTGCACTGATGGTACACAAATAGTGCCTCACGAAGCTCTTAAAAGCCCATTAGACAACACCAGTGCATCGACGCCGGTGCTAAGTGCTCCTTATGGCAAAAGGAAAGGCATGAAGACAAACTTGATGCACAACACTTTCTGTTTCCACTTCCATCTCAAAATGTTTGTTGACTTTTCAGTTCATTTTATGCGGTAAATATGAGAGTGACAGCACGTCTCAGATCAAGATATGACACCCTCTGTATTCGTCTTGTGAAACAGACGTTCGGCTGGTGGAAGCCGACTTCTCAGGAGCGCTCCCCTTATTGTTGTGGAGCAGCGTCTTGGAGTGTAACCCTGCAGAGCTCAATGTGATGCTGTGTGGTAACAGCGGAGGTCAAGCATGACCACTCCTGTAGGAAAGCATCCATTAACATACACTTGTTGAGTTCTGTGCATTGAATGCGAAAGCTAAATAGTGCCATCTGGTGACATTTCAGAATCAGGTAGTTAACATTGATGGTGATGAAAATGGTAATAAAGGTGCTAACAGACATTTAAGCAATAAATATAGCTCATCCTAACTATGTATTAATACAATGAGTACCGCTGAAACCAGATATTTACATACACTGCGTAAAGGGACTCAGAACCTGTTTTCCCTCACTGTTTGGCATTAAATTAGATAAAATTATTTCTATTTCAGGTAAGTTAGGTTTAAAAGATTTTTATTTCCTATTTGCTTTCTCAGTCAGATGTTTACATGCACATATGTCTGTAATAATATTGAAATGCCCAGATGATAATGGCAAAGCTTTTGAAAGTTTCTGATGCGGTGATTTACAGCTACCGAGGAAAATAAAGGCGCACATGGATATTTTAGCACACCTTAAACTATTTCTTTCTGAGGCATCAAGGGAAATCCTGAAGAAATCAGGCAAGACATCAGGACGAGAAATGTGGACCGGTGCCATGTTTATCTGTTCAAACAATTTCAAGTATCAACAATACAGAGATGTGTTTGTGTCTCTGAGATGAACGTGTTTTGGCGTGAAATGTGAGAATCAGCCTCAAAACTAAAATCAACCAAAGCCTTGTGGACATTCTGGGTGAAGCTGGTCGCAAAGTGTCAAAGTGTAAACAAACTCTTTACCGACATGGGCTAAAAAAAACTATTTAAAAAGTCAGATTACAATTTGCAAGCACATACAGGGATGCTTACTTTTGGAGACAGAAATTAATTATAAATGTTTGACTTTAACAATTACAGTAATCATATTTGGAGGGGAAAGCTTGCGAGCCTCAGAAGATCATCTCAGTTTACGTACATTTCTCAAAAACAATGCTTTTTTTTAAACTTCTGATCTTGAAGAAAGTAATAAAGTGTCTATATTTGGCACTAATTATAGCCCGAAGTAGAAATTTAAAAACTGTTGTAATACTAGATAGCCTAAAACAGCAAAAGTTAGATAGAATAAATGTCAGACAGTGAGAAAAGCATGTATTTTTATACAGTGTAAGTTTATTATAGTGTGTACTATTATAATTTTCTGTAAAACATTTCTGTAGAGTCTAAAACAGACATGTATAATTGTTGTGTACAGTGCACATTTTAAAAAGTTTCCAAAATCGGTAAATTTGGCAATAAATATTTGAATCACAAATTTCTGTGCTTTAAAAATTCACACAGGGACAAAATGACAAGTTAGAATGCAAAGGAAGAGCTACATAAGAGGCACAAGAGGTGAAAAACGGCGTTTGTACGCTCCATGTGTGCAGAGTTAGGTGGGGAGAAACGGAGAGCAGTACTCGGTTCAAATGTATGAATGTGTTGGCAGCCTCTAAGGCTCAGTGATCACTCCTGCAAACTGTTACTGTGGGGATTTTCACTCCTAAAAGAGAAAAACTAACAGGTTCTGAAGAGGCATGGACACAAAGGGAGGAGAAACGGTGCTTACAGAGAAGGATCAGTACAGCCACTGCTTCTAATTGCACTTCATTGTCTCACATTGATTTAATTAGCAGCTGCCTTGCTGTGTGAGTGCAGGGTTATGGTATGCCTTCACACAAAAGGGCGCAGAGATGCATATACTCCCCCCCTATACAGGCCTGCTCAATAAAGGCAGTCATATGACAACACTTAGCTGCGTCACTATAATTACTGTCATGCAGTCATGCACAGACAGATAAAAATTTCAATCACAGGTCACCAAAGCACAGCTGGTGGAGCACGAGGGTCAGAGTTGAAAGCCTAACCGGACAGACCTGGAGTTGGGGAGTTCTGTTTGAGATAGTCTATCATAGCCATATATAAAAAATATGCCTGAAATACAAGCATGATACTGTTTATTCAGTTCATCAGAGGCCAAAATACCTCAAATATTGTCTCAGTGCATGTGATTGTGCTGCTCTGTGATGTAATGAGTTCCCAGTTCACCACACTGCTATTAAAAGCCTGAAATGATAAAACAAGAATTCTTATGACATGTTAGAATGAGCTAAAAAAAAGGATTAAGTTTGTAGATGGACAAGAAAGACTGTTCAGCTGTGGCACTTCGGCATCGGCCGGTATGCGATACAAATGGTTTGACAACCGTGAGTACAGTCACAGCACAAAACAATTTAACTAAATGTACAATCTGATAACCTAAGAAGCTTTATTTAAAATGGAAAAGCTGCAGTTATTCTTAATGCTGTGTAATTAATGCAGCATGAATTTGTAGTTTGATGTTTCCATTGATGATTATAGGAGTCATGTCACCTACTGTTGGTCTACTGTGTTTTATCAAGTCCACAGTCAAACTCTTCATCCCTCCCTCAGCTTTATGGAGATGCTGAGTCCAACAGGACTTGGCTCCTGCTCACACTGCTGAAAGTACCACTACCTTACTGGTTACTGGTTAATCACTGTGCTTGATTAACCAGTAAACTCTTCTAAACTAACCTGACTCAATCCATCCCAGCCTGGGATTCCTTAGCACCTTCATGTTGTAATTCATTCAAAAGTAAGTGCTTGAAATATATAAATCTGAGTATAATAAATCTGTATAATTACTGACACTTTTTTTTTTACCAATTTACTGAAATGTGTAATAAATATAATATTAATTACATTTTGTAATATTAACAAAATTAAGTTACATTTCTGATGTGATTCTACTTTATGAGGATGCACCCAATTCGTTTCATTTGAAACTCACCAGTGTACAGTAGTTTGAAAACATTTTATTTACTTATGGGTGGTCTTCCTTAAGTTTGCCAGCTGACTAGCAGTGTGCAGCAGTAGGTTGAGAAGGAGCATCACTGTTCCACTATATTGCATGCTTCATGTACAAGAGGAAACTCTGTTCACTCTTAAAAATTACTTTAAATGGCACAAAAGCATGACTGGAAATTTTGACAGTTTTAAAAATGTAAAAAAAAAATTAATTTTACATGGATACATTTATAAGAAAATAACACAATTAGGAGAAAATTGACAAAGCTCAGAGCAAAATCTGATAATACAATAATAGTTTTTAATGATCCAAGCATGTTTCCAGTTTTGTTTTAAGTAAATGTGCTATGCGACACTCCAACCTGCAGTTCATTCCACCATCTCCACCATTTCGGTAATCTGTACAACATCACTAGCAACAACCGCAGAGATATTTCAATCAAAAAGAGGTGTTTTTAAGGAAAGGTTTAAAAAATAGATGATATGTATATAATATGTAAAGCTTGGAGTACTCCTATTAATTTTTATGCCTGCTAAATATCTTAAAGATGTACTCCACTTATCAAACATCAGGCAAATCTTACAAAGGAAACCATATTTTCTCTCCAGACTTTTCTGACTGTCACAGCCTTTTGAACACCCTTCTCCCTGCCTCCTTGACACGGCTTCTTTGAAGACTAAAATATACGGCAGAATGAATGAAAAGTTCACATCGGCTGCAGGGTTTAAAAGGGTTTAGCTCGACTTCATCTCATTGCTTTTTTTTTCCCCAACCAAAGATAGACAGCCTCTTTAGATTTCTATCACATCCTCCCGAATCAAAGCTGTTGCTGTGCGTGAACGTTTCTCAACAAACTCATTCACAACCTGTTTGTTTTACAGAGGAATTTAAACAGCCATAGCTATTTGCTAACATTATGTAGCTTATTGACCCTAAATAGATAGATCAGGATTTTGAAATTGAGGTTGCATGCAGTTGATGTCTTTCCTGCAGCAAATCAGTCTCTTGGAGTCTTTATTTTGTATAAATCCAGATTAGTTGGTCCTGGAGGTTAAAGTAGCTTGTCCCAGATGGCATGAAGAGGACTTCTAACATCTTATAATAACTCAAATTGGAAAAAAAACATTTTATCAACTCCTGCAAATGCAGTTTTATGAACTTTTAAACTGTCATCAAGTCTGCATTAGGATGGTTATTTATGCAGGAGTTTATGATTAAAGTATATACAAAGGGAGGTTGGAGGCAGTGTGGCACCAATAATCTTTATGTTTGAAAGATGCACTAAGAGCGAAATGTAAAGCAAAAGTGTCAAACTCGGGTCAGGCCAGTGTCCTGCAACATTTAGATATGTCAGAAATAGTTGCCACATCTTTTCTTTCCCATATGAAAAAAATTAAATCAAATGCAAAGTGTCTGCATGGAAGTTCAGGAAGAGAAAACAACAAGTACTAAACCACACTGGTTAGCAGGTAGTGCAGAATAGAGCTGAAAGCCCCTCCAGCAATCTGCTACCACTTATAGTGAAAGCAGCCTGGGGTCAATTTTGTGACCCGAAGACTTAGAAACACGGGCACTTTCAGACCCTAGAAATTGTAAAACAAATAACAGTTGCTTGGAAAAGGACTGGTGAAGGTATGATTTCAGCCTTTTAATGGCAGTCGCTCTTTTTCTCCCTCTGAACCTGAAACTCTGTCCCTGTTGGAACTTCCCCTGGAGTGTGTTCCTGTCTTCTTTCTCTCTCTCTGCAGCCTTGGCACACTGAGACAGAGATAGATGGATGGACTTGGCAAGCGCCAGGCAACCAGCCTGGTGATGTGAGAAAATCTGGTGCCAATGCAGAGATGGTGCAGATGGACATGACATGTTGCTGCTTTACGTACTTGTCTAATATTTTTTACATTCTTTCTTTCTCTTCCTTTTCACATGTGTTTAAACAAAGACTCAGATGCGGCTTTTTTCTGCTCATAGACTTAAAAATCGACCACTGGGGTATATGTTCAAAGGACAAATCATCAACGCCTAATTAACAATTATTAACTGTTCTGCTGTGAAAGAAGACAAATTATCATAAATTACTGCCTAATTAAAATGTGATTGCTGGCTCAATAGTTATAAATCATTAATTTTTAACACCCTTATCACACGCGGACGGAACCAATTCAACAAAAGGTCTATTAGGCACAAACGAATTCAGCGCTTTCTTTTAACGCACATCACTTCTTCCTGCTCCCCTTTCCCACAACAGTCATTAGCCATAATTACTCAATGTAATGCATTGGCTTTATGCATAGATATTAAAGAACAATTAAGCTGCTACATAATTGCATTAAGTGAGGTCTTACATTGAGGCTGCCCATCTCAAACTTTGTGCAATTAGTCCTACACTGAGGTTGCTAACAAGCAAGTACTTCAAATGAATAAGGGAAATTGGTAAATAAATGCTTAAAAATTGTATAGAGGCAAAGTACAGAAGATAAAAATATATGACATTTAAAATGAATTAACGTCTCGTATATAAATGCAAACAAGACAATTGTTATGACTTTCATCAAATCAGCCTTTCTTAGTGTGTTGCAATATTTTCAAAAAGGCTGCATCGCTGAATTTAAACTCTTGCTTTCATGTAATCGGGTGTCTTAAATGATGAACATTTAAGACACTTTACATAAGTTATACGCATTTGTGAGCTTTTGACAAACTATCTAATGTCACAAAATGATTGGCGTAAATAATCTTTTTTTAACCCTCCTGTTATGTTGCGGGTCAAATTGACCCGTTTTAAAGTTTAATTTGTTTTTTGCATGAAACTTTTTCTATCTGTCTTAATCGGTGCACTCTACAAGTAAATTGAAAATGTATTCATTTTACACATTTGCAATTCCCCTGAGTCTACTTTTTACATAGATACTGTTTGGGTCAATTTGACCCAGCAGTCAAGTTGAAGGGTAAAAAAGATCAAAAAATGTCCAATTCTGTTTCCTTGCAGCTATGAACCATATTTCACCACAAACACACCACACACACAACACACACACGCGCGTGTGTGCACCCCCACGAACCCACTTTCTCATTATTCTCTTTACTTCACTAGGAAACTGCGAGAAAGCAGGTGTTCATACAACTTTTGACGGGAACATTTTCTGTTCCCGTGGACAAACTCCACCCACACTGAGTGGACACTCAGCAGAAGTGGAGGGAAACATAAGTACTCTCTGCATGACTCATTTATCTTGATTTTAATCACCGGGTCCATTTGACCCTAAACAGTATACGTGTCTCAAGTTCAATTATAAAGATCAGCCATTGAAAAAAAAAAAATCAAAATGTAATATTAAAAAATTTTCAAATGATCAATTTCAAGGAAATTATTGTTTTCCAGCTGCTTAAACACTTTCTGAAGAAGTTTTTTCCTTCGTGGATGTCTAAGTAAACCATCACGGACAACTGGATTGTTTCTTCCAAGACTTTGACAAGATATATTGTGATGCTTCAATATTGCAAAAGATCTCAAAGTGTAAAAGTCCTGAAAAGGGAGAATAATTGAGCCAGGAACACGTTCTTTCCTCCGCTACAGTCTGTATTGCCTGAGTGACTTGCATAAATACAGAACAAAGATGCCACATAGCCATTAAACACAAATATGACAGCAACAAATAACAGATAAACCAACATACAGCAATAACTACATTTTTTTTGTACAACTCTGTTTCCAAAACCCCAAAATGTTTGTGCTCAGTAAGGCATAAATTAATTTATCAAAATATATGCAGAATTTATAATCTTGTGTGCAAAATCTATCAGCAGTTAGAATACACATTATAATGCTGCATTCAGACATGGGACAGCACTGTCTGCTGTGAGTTACTTGCTAGTTGTGACTAAACCTTTTGCACTAGTAACAACAAAGTATGTAAAGTAGGGCTGAAAAGATTCCTCGAGTGATTCGAGAACCTCGATTATTAAAATTCCTCGAGGAAAATGTATCTGCCTCGAAGCTTGGCGTGTTCCGGCCGGGTTATTACTTGCGCTGCGCAGCGCTCTCACTTCCCCCTGAGCTGTTGACTGAAGCTGAATAGATAAAGGAAAAGCTGGAGCATAGATATTTTTCATAAGTGTATTTGTGAGCCTGTCTCTTCATTATTGAATTGAATATAATTTCAGATTTTTGTATAATTTTTATCAGGTTAACTTGGAAAGTGAGCTGCTATTGTTACGAGTTAATTTTCTAAACTACAGAAAAGTTATTGTTAGGGAAGCTCAAATGTGAAAAATTGGACTGATGTTGATATGCGATAGAAATACTGCTGTTATGTTAGATATATCAATGTTTTACTTTATTTTTTTATCCGATTAATCGTAAGAATAATCAATAGATTACTCGATTGCTAAAATATTTGTTTACAACAGCCCTAAAATGTAGCCGGTAACAAAACGTGTTCACAAGCTTTCTAGCATTTAGTGAACCAAATTACAAAAGTAAAGGTAAGTTTTATGTGTAAACTCATACCTGAAAGGTGTTTAATTCAATATCTGCTACATTGAAAGGAAGAGATTCCTTGCTCTCAAATAGCTCACTAGCACTAGACTCCCCCTGCTGGTCGCATTTCGTTACTACATCTACTAAATAAAATGAGACATTAACATATATTTAACTCAAACTGCTGGCAAGTGCACTATGAATTTAAACAACATTCAAATCTGTAATGCGTACAATATGCACATACCAGTAAGAGTAAATACACTAAACAAATTTCAATCCATCACAAAAGCACCCCAAGTGTTTACAATCAGTGCTGTGTGCTATTATTGCACAAGGACAAGACCCTTTATATATTCACAATGACTAAATGTGCAGCTTGCATGTTTATTTCACACAAAGCCGTCAATTCTAACAGAAGCACAATCATCCTCTATCGTCTCTACTTGATGTTGTGTATTTGTTATCCCAAGACTCCTCTTTGTAGGATTTTTCTGTCTATTTCTGACCCCCATCGTTACCTCCTCCTCTTTCTAACAAGCTAGCTCTGGGCCCAGTGAGGTGAGCAGAGGTGAAGTTGTGAGGAGGCAAGGTGTATTGTTTAGAACCACTTCCCACTGACATCCAGGTAAATGGGTAAGTGTGCACTCTCATCCATATTCCAGTAACCCAGGCAGAGGCATTTGGCCAGAGCACGGCTGGGGCCAGGACATGAAATATTAAAGGGATAAAGTGAAAGGTGGAGTACCCAGAGGGCCTCTGGACAGTTAAACAGCTCTTTGTGTGGATGTGTCTTTGCTGCCTGTATCCCCAGCTGGTATTCGCCTCTCTAGGAGTGGGGAATATTAGAAAACCTGCATTCTACTTCAGCCAAGGTCAGCACACTAAAAAAAGAAAAAAAAAAAATACATGTAAGCATCAAACTGTGCTCTGTGATCAGCTCTTACCGTCCTAGAGCAGTGATGGGCCATGTTCACAGCTCGCAAACAAATCAATAAATCTGTAGATTGCAAGGCTGGAGATGGGGAAGATGTGGAGAAAAAAAAAGTGAAAGATTGAGCTCTTTCTCTTTTTTCCCCTAGCTTCACTTGGCAGGATGAGACCCAGCCTGCTGTTTGACTGGTCGGGTTCCAAGTAGGGACTCAGATATATCAGATTTCAATTAACCGCAGTTCACGAGGGCCATCCACAGAGTTGACATGGTCTTCACACTCTCCATCCCCCTGTTTAGTTGCAGCCCAGGGGAGTAGTTAATGAGATGGCTCTCTATCTGGCTCTCCATCTCTTCTCTCTTTCAGAAGGAAGCCTGGCATTCTGGGCCAAGGAGGCCTGTTGACACCTGGGGCAGGTGCTTGGCCCATTTCACTGTGGCTACAGCCTCCAAGCATGTTTGGCTTGTTGCGGCCACACAGTTTGCCCCCCTGGACTGCTCTAGGGGGGTAGATAATGAAAAGTCAGATTGCAGGTGTGCTGCTATAAACGTCTACATGTGTGCGGGTGGATGTGCGCATGAACACAGATGGAACTAGAGAACAAAATAATTTTAGCCTGAAGTTTTTTTAAACATTTGAAATGTTGAAACTGATAACAGTTATACAAACTCATATTTACCTAATCATATAAACGTAGTATGCTGGTTCAGTGTGTGAAATGAGGACCTAATCAAGCTAGCAAGCAAATTAGGTATTCTAATTTTCATAAAGAATATTGTTCCTTTAATTTTATGAAGTCTATTTGCATTATTTTTTTTTTTATTTTGGACGTGATCTTTAGTATATTCAAGGACATCCATCGGGGTAAAGGGTCTTATTTGACTTGGCGCATGATGCATTGCTTTTTTCTTTCTTTGAACAACTGTAATTTGAGGTTTCTTTATGAATTTTATGTAGCTCTTTGACAAGTTTTGACAGAGAACATCTGGCTGTAGCCATTTAATCTTTTAATAGTGAAAATGTGCTTGTCTGAGTCCCCGATTATGTCCTGTAGATGTGCAAAGGTTTGTCTGTAACCAGTCCCATCAGTCTGTTTTCAAAGAACAATGTTGCTATGATTTTGACAAACCTGTTTGCTTATCGTGACATGCTTCTTGTGTGACATGTTGGTAATGAGAAACATTTTTTATAGGCGATCAGTAAAGGCTAAGCCATATCAGATTCAGGCAGCAGGGTTGCTTTGTGATACTGACAAAGCAAAATAAATAAAATAAGATTTATTTATTTTTGTGTCTTTTAATTCCCTTTTGATGCTTCTTTTCTTCATGTGATCAATATTATTTGCTGGTGTCAATTCCACATGCCATTTCCATTCGCATTTATGACTAATTTGCACTAATTTCTTTGCGCTTGAGCGTTATTTGGATTGCAAACATATTTACTGAGCCAAACATGTTTTCCCCACTTTATCAAGTCACTATACCAGCAGGCTGCATCGGATTGCTGTGCTATGATGGACATGATTGAGCTTTTAACTGGAAGGTGAAGGATAAAGATAGGTAAATGCATTATCTAAACAGCTGGATATGATTCTGAAACTTCTGCTTTTACATCACGTTTTTGTATATCATATAAAGAAAGAACACACTAGATTTATTTATTTTTCTTATCCAATGCTTTCTGTGGAGTAAAATTTACTCTCAGACTAAAGGGAGGGAAAATAAAGACTTACCCCAGTATTTCTATGGTATGCCAGCAACATTCATAACCAGAGTGGGCCAGAGAGTCGGGAGGATGCAACAGTGCATCTGTCACCAAGAGGGATGGTGGTGTCATCATCAACTGTGCTGTGGAATCACACGCAGTCGCTCTCAGATACACTTCTTTATGGAGGCACCTTTTACATTCTGCTGAGTAGCCCCTGGAAAAATAAAAGCTAAATCTTAGCTGTCAACATCACCCTTTTCAGCACTACAATACTGTCCACAGTCTGGGCTCCGAACACGACGGTGGAATACTGAAATTTAGCAATGTCTGTGATGCTCCATACAGGAAAGAAGAAACAAAAAAGCCTCTTTAAATTATTGCATTTCTCTGTGCAGATACATGCACACGAGAAGTATATGGAGACGATAAGGTCTCGGCTTAGCTGCACAGGAGTCGCCTCGGAGAAGCGAAACGCAGAAGAGTCAGTAATAAAGCAGACAAGACGCTCAGCCGGACCCAGAAGGTTTGAAGGGCAGACAAGCAGTGGAGTGAGAGTGTGGGAGAGATGGTAAAGGGAGAGAGAAAAATACCAAATTAGTCAGACAGTAATAGCAGAAAGAGATGAGTGTAATGTGAACATGCTTTTGGGGGAAGGGGAAAAATGGTTGTGACTCCAAATGTAAGTTCATGCAAAGCAGTGGCAGAGCTGAAAGAGAAAGAAAGAAAGAGTTGGAGGTTGATTGGTAGGGGAAGATTTGCATCTGCATTATTTATGAGGTGTGTGATACTCAAAAAAAATAAAACACAGGCCCATTTTCATATGCAAGTTTCGTTGTAGGAGTATAAGATAGTGAACAGAGGCAAAGTTCAAATTAACCTGATAGTGACGCTTTAATGCCACAAGCCTTCCATTTTGTGTTACGATCTGTGCAGCCAAATCAATGAAGCAATTACGGTCATAAAAACAAAAGATGCAATATAAAATACAACCTACATTTTCATTAAAATGTATTCTTTGACATACCAGCTCTTGCAGTTGTTTAATAAATTCACATATTATGTTTCAAAAGGAATTGATCCCTACAAACGTTGTGGGGTTATTAGTACTTACACAACACAGTGACTGAAAATAAAATGCACAAAATTAAAATGGTGCAAACCACTGGTGCTGTGAATAGCAGTGATGGAAATCTAACTGTGCCTTTAGTGTCAAAGTCAGCATTAAATGAATAGTAAATCAAACAGTAATTACACAGGACTTAAATGCAAAATTCTTACAAGTGCTAACTTGATCATTTCTGATAATACTTTAGGAAGAAAAAAAGAATCACTTTATTGGAAATCATTTTGACAACCTCTGTTTTGCTTTCATTTCATTTTTTTTACAATTAGATTTTACTTAGAACTTTACTTTGGGAAAGAAGCACAAGGTCTTCAGATAACAAAGGACAACTTTAAAATTAGTTCAAATATGAATTGTGATTCTAGTTCTTCTAAGGGCCAACTCAAAAACCTCAGAAGTTGTTGTATAGATCTTGGTGAAGTATGTAAAAAAAAAAACAACAAAAAGAAAATTCAAAAGTAAAAATTTGAAAGAGCAAAGTCACAAAGAAGGTTTGTGAATAACAAACAGTCCTTGGTTTATGCTTGGGAGTATCTTGGGTTCTCTACTGCAAAATATTTAGGAACGCAATCAGAGAGATGCACATAAGATGGTAAACTTAGAGGTCTGATAGTTTGAGAGTCAATAAGAGCAAATTGATCCTGATTGGGAAATCTCTTAATTCTAACATACATCAGTGTGATTCCTGGAGATGAATTTGAAGAAATTATATATTATTATGACTACGACGAAAAGCTATTTAAGTCTGTTTTACACTAATTATGATTATGAGGCGGAAAATAAATAAAAAAAAACCATCTGAGTTCACACACAATCATAAAAATAAATCACACCTATTTCTCCTGTCATACTATAAATTATCTGTTTCTTACCCGTTCTCCAACACAACCTGAAATGAACAAAAGCTGCTGCCTCACCTTTTGATTGAACAAAAACGTGAGCAGAGTGAGAATGAGATTCTCTCTGCCTTTATTAGCAGCAGTAAGTAGCAGCCAGGTGCTGCTAATCAAATGTATTTGATTAGCTGATCAACAGCAGGTGTGAGCAAACCACAGCAGCAGAAGTTTTGTTCTGGATTTTTTTTAGGGACAAGTTCCTTGATTTTAACCAACGTCAGAAAATATTTAAAGATGACAGAATAATCTGTGTCAATTTGTTTTTGTATCAAAATGGTGGGTTTTGTAGTTTGTATTGTTTTCTAGTTACATTATGAAGATGTTTAGAGGATATTTTGTGTTAGCAGTCATTCCAGCTGTTTTTTTAAGACATGATATGTACTGGCTGTTATAAGAGGACATAAATGAACACACACCAGATGCTGGTCATTCTACACATTTGCCTTTTTTTTTTTTTTTTTTGCAGTTTTAGTTGTTTTCGAGGATCTGTTTGCCACAGAGCGTTTAATGTCAAAAGTGTAGCAGTTCACGTCATTTTATAACTTTTTTGACAATAAATGTTTTGAACTAGTTCTTCCCATACCTACTATAGTTTATTATTAAGAAATGTAGTTACATGTCTTAAATTTGTAAAAAAAAAATCTTCCTGTAAGTGGTCATTATTCTTGTAATTATTTTAGTCTGTTTGTCTATATTTGTTTGATCGAGGCTCATAATCTCTCAAATTTGGAAAGAGCTCATCCAAATCCAGATTAGAACCAGTATGGAAATGCAGTGTAATGTAAGAAACACAGAAAATAATGTGCAGCTAAACTGATTGTGATTATTTTGAGTATTTTTGAGTATTTCTATTATAATGTATCTTCATAATTAATCAAAAGTACTTCTCTACTAAATGAAAAATATGGATGACAAATCATTATTAAAATGGTAAAGTACTGTACATATGGCTACAAAGTGATTTGTTTAGAGTCCATGTAATTGATTTAAAAAGTGGTAACATGTTGATACTAAATTGGAGTATAAACTGGAAAATTCTTATGAAAAGACATATCATTGAAATACATTTAAAAAAAACAGTTTACCTCTCAAGACTGGATGACATTACTGTTCATACGCTACAAAAATACCTTTAATAAAGTTTTGTTCAGTAAAGTGGAGCATGCAGATTAAGTTGTATTTCTACATTGTAAATGATTAGCATGTGTGAATTTAGCTGGACAACAGGCCTGAACAAAACACAAAGCCTTGAGACAATTTTTGAAAAAGTACTTAACGAGATTTTTTTTTTCCCTCACATTTATACATAACACACATAAACATCTGCACATGTTGGTAATTTTAAAGGCCAAACATTTTCTTGAATTCATGATGTGAAACTGCTCCATTTTGTGCCGTGGCGAACATAGCTACAGCATGCTGCAGGGTGAGACTGCATTGAATTTTTGATAGTGTGGAAACTGTGAAACAAACTGTCAGAGAACTGTTAGCCATTGGATGAATGTAATTAAAAACCTGCTGCTTCCCTCAAAGTCTGGAGCTCAGAACACAAGGATTTATTTATAGGATGTGTTTGAAACCAGTATCTCTGTAGATTAATGAAATAAGATAAATTAACTGTGAGAAACATAAGAGGTTTGATTTCAAAGAGAGCCAGAAGTTACCACTTTATGATTTTTAATTAGCTTCAGCAAACAAATGGGCATTATAGCATTTAAGTTATTAGTTGACTTCAGTGATCTTGAAGTGAAATAAAAATATGGAATAATCATGGAATATATTGTATTTATTAGTGAGCTAGATTTGCACAGACACAATCTGCATTTGCATTACGCCTCAGCCCCGGGTCATCGGTGTCCACTAGCTCTGTCTGTCAAAGAAAAGTAATTGCATCATGTCGGCGGACAAACCACCGCTAACGCAGGCAAACAGAAACTGCTGGAGGTGTTGTGTTCCTTCTCCCTGGGAGCTCAGCTCTCTGATTCTTTCTTCTCTTTTTTTCTGAAAGGTGGTGATGCGGTGTCAGACTGTCGCTTCCTCTGATCTGCAGTCACACAGCGGATTCCCAACGAGCATGTCATCGAGGGCGGGGGGGATAGGGTGGTGTGATGTGTGTATGTGTGTGTGGGGGGGTGCTCAAATGCTCTGCTCGTTACTCTAAACACTGCCTAATTAATAATGTATCAGAGAGGACGCGGTGAGACACAGCAGGGCCCCTCTGCTTGTCACAAACGCTGACACACACACACACACGCTTGCATTTAAGTAGAGGTTGATCAATCCCCCCTTCTTCTACAGGGGCCTCCTTCCAAATCTCCTCCAGGTATTCGGATGCTGAAGCAGCAGGACCAAACAGGTACCTGCCTCTCAAGACATGACGGTAGATTGCTGGTGAATCCTACTTCCTGCTGAATCCTAATGGGTTCATGCTAGCTGCACACTTTAATGGTGGAATATGTAACTGGTAGGTGACGTGGATTACTTCCTTCACTAGCAAACATGGAGAAATGTTTGCACTTGCTGTCATATTTAGTTTGAATTATTCATGATCCCTGACAGGTAAGGACATTTGACACTGATGATGTTGAAGTAAAGGTCTAATCTCTACAGCTTCTGCCACATTAAACTCTTTGTTTTTCGGAAATCAACAGCATAAAGTATCTTGCAAAAGTATTCATATCCAATAAACAGATTTTGTCACAATATATATATATATATATATGAATGGGATGTGACGGGATAGACCAGAACAACATAATACAAAGCTGAGATATAGTTTGCATTTCTTCCTCATAAGTCAAATTGTTTTGTTTTTTTTTATTCCAGGAGAACGCTGCAAGTAGTTCCACCCATCTTCCTTTCAGCTCCGATCACACTCCCTCTTCAAACTAGATAATTACCTTAGAATTATACTGTCACCACCATGCATCACAGGGTTTTTTTTGTTGTTTTTGGGGGGGGGGTTGTCATAATCATAGTGTCACATGCAGGGCAAAAAGTTCAGTTTTGCACCAAAACTGACCCATGTTTGCTGTGTTCCCTACATGGCTTCTAAAAGTGAATGTTTAGTTTTGTGTTGCTACTGCTGTTTTCTTCTTGCCGTTCTTCCATAAATACCAGATTCGTGGAATGAATGGCCAGAGGTGGTGTCAATAGATTTTTTCTCCTGAAATCTAAATGGCCACAGCAACTCCAGAGTAAGCATAAGTCTTTTCGTTGCTTGTCTAATTTCTCTTCTCATTCCCCTGTTTCTTAGCTTAAGGGGAAGGCCGGATTTCAGTAGGTTTGCCATGTGCCATACTCTTTCCACTCTCAGATGATGACATTCAAAGCTTGAGACATTGTTTTTCAACCTAACATCTCCGTAATTTAATCTTTCTTCTGTTTGCTGTGCTCTTTGGTCTTCATGATTTGTTTGTTCACTGATGTTCGGTAGGACGCCTCGGAGGCCCTCATGGAATACTGATCAACCAAGACACTTGGTTGGTATGGATTTTATTCAGGGTATCAAAGTATAAAGGAAACTGAATAAAAATACATGCCACACTTTGGAAACTAAGGAGCGTTTTTCCTCCACACCGATTTTCCGTCCACTTTACAATATTGCACTGCTTTGTGTTCCAATTCAGTTTCCAATTCCAACACATGTTGTGCCAAGGCTCTTTCCAAAAACAAAAAGAAAGAAAGAAAGAAAAACATCAATTCATCCGAATTATACAGAATCCAAGCCAAGTACATACATTCCAAGTATAATAAAATACATATTTTGGGGGGGTTCTAATGGAACAAAACGTGGAACAGTGCCAGGCGCATGATTACTTTTGGATGGCATGGAACGCCTATCATTTTAATTTTCATGTTTTTTTATTTTTTATTTTAGCATCAAAGTTTTCGTCTATACATCTGTCACTGGGTGAAATGGTTTGAGATGATTTTGATTTTCACACAGGTGATTTATGTGCCGTCTCTTTAAATAAATATGTTAGAAATTGTTCCAAGGGAGTCATTAGACTATCCAACCGGTGCTGCACAACTTTAATCTATTCATAGATTATCATGATGCTTCTGTTGTATTTTTTACATATGTTCTGAGGCTGACATTCACATCCTTTTTTGGCCTTTTTTTTCCTTTCTCTTTCTTCCGAACATTTGATTTGTTTCCTTCTTTGTTTGTGTTTGTCATACGTAGAGATGTAAATTTAGCCACCCCATGGGAGAGCATCCTCACTTGTGACACAAAAAAAACTGCAGGAGAAAAAAAAACAAAAAACAAAAAAACAACACGAAAATCTGAATAACATAAGCCACAAAAAAGTGAGAGGGGTGGGATGAAAAAGTAAAGGAAGGATTGCGGTTTGAGAGATGTGGGGGCACAGAACAAGAGAGGGAGGTTTGAGATGTGCAGGACTGTGTAAACAGTCGACGCGGGGGCTGGAAAAATTAACGCTGCATAAATTGTACGAAATATGTCCTATTTTCTTTCTTTTTTCCTCTGCACTCTCTTTTAAAAGGGTTCAGGATGCAGTGCTGTCAGATGAACGGCAGACAGGCATTTTCCGACTTTGTTTGATCCTGGCTCCTTTTTATCCTTTTTTTTTTTTTTTTTTTAACTTCCCTGTGACAGAGGGGAGGCAGAAAGTGGGGTGCAGCGTGCAGGCGTGTGTGCGTGTGTGTGAGGTGTTGGCGGAGAAAGAGGGGAAACAGGAGAGATGAGCCGACAGGAGACACATGTAGACAGACGTTCACAGTTATCACACCCTCATTGACACTGCCTTTTTAGTTCCTACAACCAGCAGATCTCACTGGGAGAGCGGCAGGGATTTTGTGTCTGATAACTGTGTCAGCACCTCGGCACACCAGATCTGAACACACTGACACAGTGATTTTATGGACAGGGACTAACATCACACTCATGCTTTTTGCACACAACAGCTGGACCAAGAGAAGGACGGGGGGGGGAAAAATAAAAAAAATAAATAAAAAACAATCAGGTCAGAGACAACTAGTCTTTCAAACAATTTATTTATTTATTATTATTATTTTTGACAAATGTAAAATGGGATCCGTGGAAAAGCAATCTTAGACAAGCAGATAGTTGGAAATTGTGTGAAGCTGTAAAAGCAGTTTTAGTGGGTCAGGTTCCTTGTTTCCTTCAACACTTTTCTGTGTTTCGGTGAGGTTGGGAGCCAACGTCAATATGGAGCAAGAAGGAGACGTTCATGTCAAGGAGATTTCATCAGATTCTGTACAATTTATGAAAATGTTCACATTGCGTCAATATTTTTTTTTCCTAAGTTCTCTTGAGGAAAATGTAAACTTAGTTAAAATTAGTGTAATTATTTAAAAACCTAACCAAACAACTGGCCAAAAAAAGATTCATTGTTACTTCCTTCTTTTGTTTGAGTAAATGCAACATCTAAGCTCTTTTTTTGTACAATAAGTGATCAAAATGACCAAGTAGATGAGTTTCGTTAGATCTAGGTGTCCAAATATCACGCCAGTCAAGACAAAAAATTATGTTATGTGGAGGCTAGACACACTACACAAGAGAGAAATTTAGAAATTGAAGTCTGTCACTTCAGCCTGTCTCCACTCAAGTGGAAAACCCCTGCAAGAAGGCCAAAGTTTTACATCTGGACATAGAACAATATAACAATGCCATCATAGTCTCAGGTAGGTGTATCTTTGCAAGTTTTGTGCACAGAAAAAGTTGCCCAAATATTTACATACAGTGGCATCTCTGTTTATATTTGGAAAACTGAATGCAAATCTGCAAACTATTGCTAGGATGGTGGCTAAGGAGGTAGGAGTTCATCCTGTTGTTGGTGGGTTGCTGGTTCAATCCCCTTCTTTGTCAGTCTCAGTCATTGCTACCTGGGGCAAGAGACTGCCCACTAGTGGTGGTGCCATTTTAAGACGGCCTTGCCAGCTCTGGCTACATTGTAGCTTACCACCTTCAGTTTGGGATTGATTCTGGTGTGAACCACTCTGTGGTCCTCTGGACTAGATAAGATGCTACACAAGCATTTCTTATGACTATGTCTGACCTTCTGCAAACAAAACAATCAACTCAAATCCCCCCCAAAAATAAGTGAACCTCCAAACCAGGCATGGCAAAACCTACTGTGTTGTTTGTCTTTATGTGTTAGTTGTTTTCTCATCTTGGTCATGTTTATACCGTTGTTGTTCACAGAGTTATTGAGTTTAAACATCTGGAAGGAAAGAAAAAAAGATATAAAAACTAATGGAGGGCAATTTTCCATCTCCTGGAAGTCAGAGGGAGGTTTAATTTCCACCTTTATGGATGAAACAGATTTATTTTTAAGACCGTTCTGTCTAAAACAATAATCCTAACTTTTCCTTTCATGCTGCTGCTATCAGCATTATCCTTTTTGTCAAACTACATCTGCCTCTGTTTGCATCTCCTGCAAATGAATTTGAAACAGAGTTCAGAAAAAAAAAAAAAAAAAAAAACAGGCCATCTCTCAGCGCTCTCTCCCTTTCCCTCTCTGGATCACAACAACACAATTTCCATTTATAATTTCAATTGTTAATTTGCATAAGAAAAATTAGTTGGATGACATGCGTGATGTTTTTTTCCACCCCCCCTTTTCTTTTCTGCTTAATTTTCCCACTAATTATAAGCAGCAATGGCACATTATTTACATAAATAATTGTTGTTCCTTCTGTTCGCTCGTATTTTCCTCCTTTCTTTCTCTGTCAGAGTTGTTTTGGCATTTGTCGTCCGCAGGGGCAATTCTCCTCTGAGAACATTTTCACATATCTCCCGACTGAAATGTCTTGGATCCTCAGTGTTTTGTGTTTGTTGTGGTGTTTTGCTGTCCTTTGTTCAATAAATAGACTCATCCTACATTCTCCCTTCGCCTCCAAACTTCTAAACTCTCATAAATAAATATGTCAGTAAACACTTTCCTACTGTTTTTCCTTCAAGATAGAAGAGTTTTCCACTTCTGACTTTCCAGGGAAGTTTGCAGTCCACAGGAACAAACCTGCCCACTGCCTGGGGCTTTGTTTTATCATCACCCTTTTTTTTGGCGACGCCACATTTTGATCTTCGGGATCAAATATGAGTAGTATTTTACTTATTTTGAGCTTGTTGATAAAGTCTAACGTGCACCGTGGCTAAAGCTGTAAATTACCCTCTGCTGCTCAGGGACCTTTTATAGTACAAACAAAATATTAATGAATCAAACAATCAGGAGCATAATGCAGGTCACATTTCACGGTTTATGCAGCGCACATTGCCACATATCAAACCTGGTAATTTGTACTCACGGAAAATGGCTCTCAGTAGCTCAATAAAACATTTGTACATTCACTTTATAGAAGCTCATAATTAATCATGTTATAACAGCCAAAGTTCCTATGAGGCCAATTTACTATGTCAAGTGTAAAACGCAATTTACAAAATAAATGAAAGACTTACTGTGCATTGCTTGGGATGCTTGTATTAACTCTTTAGTAATGCATTTTACATGAACTTCTTCCTCTAAAAACCTGGCAAGAACAAATTAATTTGTGTGTTTTGAAATTGAATTTTTATTTTTTTTTTAACTAGAATATAATGTATATTAAATAACCTTTTTGCTGTATTATTAAAGTAGATTTATTCATTCTAAAAGAAAACAAAAGCAATACATGGAAGTTTAATGACAATGACAAGTAGTGGTTTTGGCCACAAAATGAATGTTTATTTTGAAACTGCCATAGATGTACATACCATGTTATTATTTATGTATTTAAACTTTATTTTAACAATTATAATGAGTCAGTTTGTTATGAAACGCATTGATAGTGAAAACTATCATTCAAATATTTCTGCAGTCTAATTGAAAAAGTTTTAAAAATCCAAATGTGCCTGATGACAAATAAATCTTCCATTCTTACCAAAACTGCTCACATATTTTCACCATTTAAGGCACGTAAACATTAAAGGCTGGTACTCACAAGTCAAAGTTGTGCACTTATAGTGTCAGCCACTGCTGTTGTGTTTCGCCACCACAACCCATCAAAAGTGCAAAAAGAAGCCCACTCCAACATGTTTACCACATTTTCTATCTGCGGCAGCCATGTTGGATCTGACCTCAGCTTTGTTTGGGGACCTAAAGACTTTTCAAGTTACGATTCGGTCTTCAAGGGCGTTCTGTTCAATTTTTCTGACTCAGAACTCAGAAATTCTGACATCTAAATACAAATTGAGCTTGAAACTTGTTATTGGGTTGAGGTTTCTGGAGAGAGAAAGATATTTAAAAACAAAGAAATAAGCATAATCTGACATTTACCTGTTAATGACAGAATAATTGTTTACCTCTAACAAGACATTATGTGGGGGAGGAACCACAGGAATGATTGAATGCTGTGAGATGCCCAAACCTCTTCATAATTCTCTCTTTGTTATGTTCCACATTTACATTGTTAACAAAACAACAACTATTCACTACATATTAAAACATTTCTAAAGCAAGAACAATTATTTGACAATAAAAGTGTTTTTTTTTCTCTTCACCGTCTAATCGCACAAGCCGTAACTTTGGCTCTCTTTCAGCAGACTCAAACTGATTGTTTATCTAAGGGTCCAGTTTGCTCCCAGTGACAAGGGGATAGAGAAGTCGCCAGGAACCAGCGACAGGAACTGCATGTGGGGCGCACATGTTTAATTGAGGGAAGGAAAATGTGCATCAGTAGTATTGAGAGGAGCAGAGGGCGATCTTCAGAGGCCAATTAATTTGGAATACAAAGTAGTGGTGCAATCTGCTCAGGTTTCTGTCTGGGTGCAGGGCTAACTCACACCAGCCCTCGTCTCGAAGGCATCTGAGATCAAATTAATTTCAGCATTTCCACCACCACCACCCCCTACAACACCACCACTGTCTCGACATACATTTTTCTAGTCCGTAAAGTCTAAGCTATTATCTTGCCAAAAATTATTCACTTTCTTTTTTTTTTTTTTACCCTTAGTGGAGAAGCTCACCGAGTTGTGTTTGTCAACTTGGACAAAAATAGCACATCTTCTCTGCCTGCTTCTTCCTGTGTGTCCAGAAGAGAGCGAAGCAATAACACGGCTAAAACTATTTCTGGAATTGGTCAACCAACTTCCTGTAGAGACGCACAATGGGAACCACGACCCTTTTCTTTGTGCTCAACATCTCAATATGGTGGTACTCAGTGCTCTAAAAAGATTCTTTAGCATCCGTGCTTGACGTCTTACAGGTCCCTAAATTTATACATGTGGATACGTTTCTATAGCAGTAGCAACACCGGCTTTGTTGTGTACTCAGACTGCTGATAAATGTAGTGCATTTTCTAGGATAAAAGTCTGGAAAGAAATGAAACTAAAAAGAAAATCATGATATATGCCCACGCTGACGCAGGCCTGAGTAAGAGGCAGAGATAAGGAAGGCTTGCAAAGGAGGGAAACCTAATTGTGCAGGGGAGAGCGGGTAAGAGAACGTGGGTCCTCTGTGAGATGGTTAATTTATAAGAGCGGTAGTGGAGGTACCATGACAGGCCGGGTAATGCTAAGGAATAGTTTGAAAGATTCCTTTGTCTCTCAGGTTAGGAATCCATCCACGTCACTCAGTTCCCATTTCTATCTTTTTCTCCCTCTGGCTTTTTCTGTTTCCATCACACAGTGGAGATACTCGCCTCTCTTCCTCTTACAAAAGTAATCAGTCTTAATCACGGCACAAATGCAATAGTTTTCCTGGCTTACATGGAAGCAGTGCCTTTAGCTTGGATCAAGCTGGTTTTTTACAGGAAGCGATGCTACAAAAAAAAAAAAAGTATAGCAAGGCTTACCTTTTTGTACATTTTTACATATGATCCAACTAGAGTTTATGACTTTGTTTTCCACTTAACTTGCTTTTTCATTCATAGAGAATTAGGCAGCCAGTCCTCTGTTTCCTGCAGAAGTCACCCCTGCTCTCTCCCGCCCCTCTCTCTTTCTCCAAGCCCTCTCTCTCAGTCTGTACCTCATTGCCAATGCAGGGAGCATAGCGGCAGCCATAGACTCGCGCGTGGAAACACCCGGCAGACAAGAAAAATGACGGCCAGCGCAATCTCATTTTCTGAAGGGCTGCAAGTCAGGCAGGAAATGGCTATTATTCCATCGACACTGTCGGTATTAAGTTATTTCCTTCTCTAAATACGAGAATGTTCATGAATATCTATTGAGTTCCAGGTGCAAGCGCAAGAGGTTTTGTCGCCACACACTTGGATGATTGCAGCCCTATATTCTGCCTGCTGCACCCTCACTTCTGAGATTGAAGTGAAAGACAATGCTAGTGGAAATTGGCTAATAAATCCAGAAGAGGCAAAGGGCTGTTTGAGCGATACCACCAGCTCATGCAGAATAAAACCTCCTGTCCTAGCTCAGCCTCATGCTTTCCAAAAAGGGGGTGATCTCGCCTGGAGGGCCAACTCTTCCTCACTTTCCACAGCCAGAGGCCTTAAAGGGAGAAATCTAAGTGAGGTTCTGTTAAAGGTTTATATGCAGGTAAAATCTAATCTGCTGTCAATGACTCTCATGGTGTCTTCATTTAAGTTCAGTTGGTCCTTGACACTTTTGCCAACTTGACAGAAGAGTGGTTGTCTGAAAAGAAGCAGAAAGTAACTTAGCTCCATGGTTATACTTGCAAGCAATTGTAGATGCTGTAGAAGAAGAATAACGTCGTCTTACTGTGAAGAGTTAAGACTGATAGACATCAGTCTTTCCTCATGTATGATTATGTTTGGATGTACAAAATGGACTCTCTTCTGTGTTTTTTTTTTTTTTTGTAACCACAACAATTATCCTAGATGTCACAATTTTTACGCAGTCTTAAAAAAAATAAATAAAATAAAATAAAAAACTTTAAAACACCCACCATTCTCATCCTTGGTCCTAAATCACCTTGATCAACATCTAAAATTTGCACACTTGGTCTTTAACTTTGGAGGCATGGATTTCTTCTTCATCTTGTAATAAGGCAGAGAAACTTGGTAGATGGCTAAAACCTATGGACCAAACATTGCATTACAAAGTTTATTTGTAATATGACTATAGTCAGATAAGATAGGATAGGATAAGATAAGATAAGATAAGATTTATTTGTCATTGTCATCAACAGATTACAACGAGATTGAGATTTGCTCGACTCGAGTTAAGATGCAGGTTATGTGTATATACATAATATACAAAGATAAAGAAATAAATAGTACAAAATGAGAAATAAATAGACATCAGTTTTTTTTTGTTTTTTTTTTTTTCAGATAAGATCAGAACCTGGAGTTGAAAAACTTCACTTAAAATGGAAAATATTAAATTTTACTTGGTTAAGATATTTAGCAATCAACTATAATCAGTTAAGTTAGTAAGTAGAAATATTTTTTGTCATTACCAAGACTCTAAAATTAAATCATAATTGTATTTTTTTTTTTTTTTTTTAAAGTCTCAACTTTCCCTCAGATCTGTATTTTCATGTCAGGTTCTTCATAAGTCTTAAATAATGCCAGAAAAATTATCAATTAGCTAATTAGCCACGAGCAGTATGTTTTTTTTTTTTTACATACAAAAATGGAAACACAAAAGATGAATCTGAATACTTGGCAAGAGTGCACGAAGGGGCTAAAGCTAATCGCTAATTTGAAAGTAGTCCAGGTTTTATACAGGAAGATCACTGGTGAAGCACCCTTCAACCTCTTTTTAGTAAGTAAAAGATAATCCTTGCTGTCTGTTTAAAAAAAACACATAAATATTACAATAGTAAAGCTTGGTAAAACAGCATTTGCATAAACTGATATGGAAATTGGAGTTGGTTAATAATAATCAACATCCATTCTTAGTTTCCCCTTCAGCCATTTGCGTCTGCTGGTATATGTGTGACTATGCCTGGGCATAGTCTGCAGCATCAGTATTTCAAAGGAATTACACGACCACTTTCTTGAGCTCTTTGTCTTTCATGCATCAGAACCTTGTACTCCCTGCAAGATGTGCAGAAACATGAAAGTCAGAGCAGAAAAAATTAAGAAAAAAAAAGCAAAAGCGATGCAAGAGACTGTAAAGGTAGGAGGATGACGATCTGCAGCCTGTTACAGGCTGAAGTGACCCGTTACCTCCCACTCTGTGGCGAGACAGAAGGCAGGCAGCAGAGAAGAAGAGAGACCTGGTGCTCTGCTTACATCTGTCCAGTCAGAAGCAACACGCGCTGAAGAGGATACGGGCAAAGAATGGATTGAAGCTGGTGGAGCGTAAATTAAAGTATTGATTTCAGGGTCACAGTCATAGAATGAGGCTTAGAAATAAATTGAAATAAACATATCAATACATCAAGTATATTGCACCACAAGTACACAAATACACTTCCTCGAATACATTATGAACCACGTTTAGACTAATTGATCGTTGATTAATGGCATCTATCAATGCTGGGATAAAAAAAACTCTTCCACATTTTCTTACGTCAAAGCGTTTTACTATCACTTCCTGTGAACTTTTGTGAAGTTGGTAAAACGTGATGTGTGGTTGGACTCTAGAAAACATACAACTTCTGGAGGCAAATGGTTGCCCTGGATTTTATTTAATAAAAGAGAAAACAAATGTTCACCACATTTCCTAACATTTTGAAAACTGCATCTGCTTTATTGTGAACCATCTGCGTTGTGTTGGCCTGTCAGACAAAGTAACAATAAAATACATTGCAGATTTTTGGTTGTAATGTGTAAAAAAGTATGAAAAGGTTGAAGCAATATCAATGCTCTTGCAGGTTACTGAATGTAAGAATTGCATGTAAATGTTATGGTGATTGCAGCGAATCACACAACTGAATGCAAGGTTTGAATTGTGATCACAGAGATATTAAACATTGTCTTTTGGAAGCATGTGCCTGGTAATTTTAATAATTTCGGGCTTGCTAACTGTAATAAGGTTTCTTTTCACCTACACTGCATCTAAAATTATACAGGCAGGTCATCAACGGTAATTTGTCATTCATTATGAGCTCTTTTTCAGAAGTAATTTTACTGCACAAATTTGAGAACGAGAGACTTTGATAAACAGCGTGAGCAGCTAATCGGAGTCAGTATTTCAAACATGAAAATTCATCTCATCTGCATAATAAAAGAATAAAGAGCACACCATAAAGTGAACACTCAGGAAAGGTTAAAGTACTTCCAATTTATGGGTCAGAGGGAGACGCTTTAGTGGGAAGAGGGAGTGAAATTACTCGGCTGGGAGACCAACAGAATCTCAGTGTAAAGACATGGCAGCCAATTAAGAGAAAGGTCAAACTATAAAAGAGGAAGCGGCAACAGGGAGGCTTTGCACACAGCCTCTCTTACTTTTCAACTATCCCTGCACAATATATCTTCTGCTCACAGTGCATTGTTTATAATGACAGCATGCTTTATGGATACAGTTGCAACCCCATTAAAAAGTCTGTAGCTGTGTTTGAAATTAAGCTCTTCAGAAAACTTGTTCTTGTCAAAAATTTTATTGATTGATTGATTGATTGAAGATACTTACTAGATTTTATTGATAATAAAAGATAATAATAGGTCATGCCACAATACTGTCAGTATAGCACCAACAACCATCATCTCTTTTAAATTCTTATAACATTAAGTTTCTTTTCTGTTTTCTTCGACACAGGTCATATGGGGATATGTGGAAGATGAATACATGCTATGCGGGATGTTTCGAATAATCCAAGATGACATTTTCTAATTTAGAAAAGAAACACTAAAATAATTTTAAAAATGTGTCCCATATGAAGCTTCACAGATGAAGTCCTCATGTATTTAAAGTTATATTTTCTCAAAAGTCCTTGCCTTGAAGCTTCAAAATATGTCAATCTTTGCTTGACCCATCACAATCACTGTTTAGACATTCTTTTAAAAGCAACATTCTAGTCTTAATCATGTTATTCTGGAAATATTCATAATTGGGCTACAGTACAGAGCAAGGAGCTGTAGTTGTACAATCAAGCTTCCCTGTGAGCAAATCTTTGTTTTAAATATGTTCAAACTAAATCTAACCATGCCTAAAATCAAAAAGTGAACATCTTTTCTAGATGTTTTTAACAATTCCTAGTTGTCAGCTAAGCGAAGTCTAAATTTAAAGTTATTTTATTAAAGAATGTTGACATCCAAACAAGAAAAAGCAGAATGAGTCAGGCAAAAATTCATGACTTCTAAATTATTAACACATCATCTTTACAATGTGAAATAAATATTGAAATGCTTCAATGTGCTGAAATTATTCATTAATTTATAAATCTGTGCCAGTCAATCTTTTGTCCTTATGGCAGAAGTTTTAGTCAGAACAGCGTGCCAAACAATTGAGATTTTTACTTGTATGGAAAATAACTGAGTCTGGTCATCTGCACAGCCTATCGAATGTTTAACAACACTTTAGTTTAAAACTTACGACTGGAAATAGTTATCTCTCACTAATGTCGAACTTGTGTACGTCGGGGAAAACACAGAGTACTCAATTTTCATCGCACAACCTCAACTCAAAAATAAACTTGAGGAAAGGAAAATTCTGGGGAGGAAAAAAAAAAAGCTTCACCTAATTCATGATTATTCATTTAAGTCTTCCTTTATGCAGCCTTCAATGCAGTGAAACATTGACACCTTGCCCTGTCCTCACTTTCCACCTGCCTCTGAGCAGCTGGCCAGGCTCATGGGCATGAAAGTGTGGTAAGAGAAATGACATGTGTAATGGGAAGTGGCATAACAATTAGGGGGCTTATGCGATGCTGGTGTGCTTGTTGTGCTGTGGCAGTCGGCTATAAGCCCATATGACTCTGCAGGTCCTTAACGTACAAATATAAACTCATGACAGTCAGAATTTAGGATGTTTTATCTACACCTTTGAGGTAAAACTCTTTAACATCCATGAAAACTCGCAGTCTTTTGATGCTAGCGGATTGATGTCAGTTACTGTCAGACTTGCCATAAAAAAGACAAGACAATGATGAATTAGATGGACGTAGAGAAGGTGGCAGGAGGGAAGGGACTCAACGGGGTTGTTAAGGTAAGAAAAGGTAGGGCAGAAAGATCTGAGTTTCTCTTTTCAGAGTGTAGCGCCACTCTGCGGCTCTTTGACCTCTGCAAACTTCTTTCTTTTCCCTACTTCAAATATCCTGAGAGGTGACAGCACCCTGTCACCTCTCTGCTCTCTCCCCAAGGAGCATCTTTGCTTCATCTCTAAACCAATCATAGCTGACGGTAGAGCAAGGTGCGCCCACCTGTCTGGTTCTTCTGTCTGTTTACTCCACCTCCATTTTAATAACAGCCTTTGCTGCTGGCATCATTGGAAACAATGTTTTGTTTTGTTTTTTTGGCATAGTTGTGACAAGTCAAGTGTTACAAAGAAGGTCCCAGATTTGTTTTGCTCTGTATTTGGAACTTTACTTGTAACAGTCTTTTGCAGTTTCAGTCAGAAACTTTAAAAAGGTCTTCGCTCACAGCCAAAAACTTCCTTCCATCCATCCATCGTCTATCCTCGCTTAACCTTGTACCAAGAAGCACATACTTTTTGGCCTATATCTAAATAGTTTTGCATATGAGATCCAAAGATGGAAGTTTGCACTAAAGGATTCATGAAGTTCTTCATGGGTTGAACTCAAACAGTAAACCACTAATTTTAATTACATTTGAACCTTTTAAACAAGATTTTTTACTCAGCTTGTGTTACTGATGGGATATTCTTAATCTTTAGCTATTCCTGTGTTCTGTTCTGTTTCCTCAGTACAATCTTATATTGTGTACAAAGTTTTGGGTCAGATATTAAATTTCCCCATCTCCATATGTATGTCCCTACACAGCTGTCAGGTTTGAGTTATCGCCTCCCCAGATTTTAAGCACTCCTTTATTCAGCCAGTTCCTTGTCAGATCCTCCTGTTCCTTATCCCAACTTTTAGCCCATCTTCTCAGTTGCTAAACCTGTTGCTCCTGTTATGCTCTTCAGTTTGTGCTCTCTACTTTGCAGCTTTACTGCAGACATTTTTGCAGTAAAGCTGCAAAGTGTAACCTAAAGAAAATTACACTTCTACAAACTTCTATTTCATTCTGACTAGTGTACATTGGAGTTTTTCCTATTGATCATATTCTATTTCATTGATTTTGATGCTAATAAGTTTTATTTATGTGGAGGTTATACAGTTGAGACTTGAGACTGGTCCTTGGAAGCTTTCAAGCTTCTCCACACTCTAAAATGAGTGATATTCATAGGTAGACACATTTCAAACTTGCACACAGAAAAACCAGATGGTGGGCAGCAGACATCAAGAAGAGAAGCTCTCTTTTGTGGATGTAATATGCAAGACAAACATCCAGCTTAGCATTTTTTAGCACACGTTGGCGCACTTTGGGCAGTGTACGAACGTCAACAGTTTAGCCAGAAGATGAAATTGATGTCAGGCGAGGATAAAAATGAACTGACCTTAAGAGAGGGAGGATAGACGGCACAAAGCTTTCTTGCCTCATCTACATTTAGAAGCTCGTCTGGGGGACTGCCTAAATCAACCCGTTACCCTTAATTATCTCCAAGGAAAACTGTGATCCACCCCAACCTTTTAATATAAATCCCGCAAGCTGACATCTGACTAAACAAATAGACCACACGGTCACTCTCTTCAGTGCTTTTTTTTTTTTCATATATTAATGTTGGCCAGGAGCCTCGTTCAAAATAAATCCATAGCAGCCTGAGCTGACCTGGTGCAATACTTTAGAAAATTAGTTTGTTTTTTTTTTTAGGAGTGGAAGGCTCATAGGTTGACTAAGTCATTCCGTCAGTCTCATTTTACAATGATAATTTATATTAAGAAATTTAAACAATCCATCACAAAAATATGTTCATATACAGTTTGAACAAATCCAGAATCAGTGGATTGCTGGTGAAAAATTCACAAATGATGAATGAAAGTTTTTCGGGGTTACGCCCAAGACCATCATGGAAAGAGAGTATTACCTTCCTGGCCTGGGGTAGCTCTGGGATCCTATGAAAAGCTGGACACACTAGCGAGGTGAATGTCGAGGTTTCCCTCCTGGACTACGCAGCGGGATCTTAGAATAGCTGGAGATGATGGATGGACGGATGGCAGTAACTTCTAAATGCTTAACATATATATAAAGTTCTCCAGATGCATCTAGCAGGTCCATACTGATCCCTGTGTCATATTCAAACAGATCTGCTATTTGTCTTCCAGCTGAACACCATAAACATTTGATGTAAAGCCACACCAACTACGACGGTAATAAATCTGAAAGGCAAAGCAGCTAAAGATGGACTTGCTTGATTAAAGGTTGTATGTCACTTCTGCTTGCACTTAATTGCTGTATCATCTATTCAAGTTAGGACTGCAGAATATGAGGGTGTTGCTGACAACAGAGCAGAATGGGAGTTCATGCTACAAAGGCCTCACTCTAGGGGGCTGCAGTTCTGGCAGCAGTATGTGTTTACATTGTAATTAGGACTTTATTGTCCTAATTAGAATCCCCAAACCCTGATTACTCAAACTCCTCACAACCTGCTGAGCCAAACATCCAGACTTCACTGCACTCTTCAGCTCAGACACTGTGCATAAGGTCTGCTCCAAGAGCATGGTGTAATGCTGATATGATTTCATAAACTCTGACTGGGAAGCATCTTCTCAAACCAATCCAGGATGCTGTTTGGGAAAAAGAAGACTTTCCTGGGGAAAAAATATGGCTTTAAGCTGGAAGCATTTTTGCGATGGGGAAATGTGCATATGGCAAACCTTTGGTCACATCGTTTTTAAGACTCTTTCATTGAAAATAGTAAAAAATTTTCCACCATCAAATTTTCTTCCAGTCCATGTCCCTTTTTCTCTTTGTACCGTCTTCCTCCTCACTGTCCTCTTAGAAATCAGAGGGCATCTGTTCTGGGTGGTTGTGTGCAACAAGTGGAACATAAACACACCTGTCTCCCTCCCCCTTTTCTACCTGCTCACAAAGGGATGCTGAGCAGAAGGGCCCATCAGTGGTCCGTCTGAGACCTGTAACCAACACTGCCAAGCCCGGTTCCCAGTAGAGCGCTGGGCTAAAAATCCAAATGGTGTGTGGAGAGACGGGGGCAGGTTGGCTGGCTGCAGCTGTGCTGGAAGACATCATGCGGCATATCAAACCACAGCCAGCTCTCCTGGGGTTCCGCATGGCTGGACGGGCCTCACGCTCTGGGACCCGCAGGGAGGCATCGATCCACAGCCGGCATGAGGCGCTTCTTCACGTCAATGAGGGTAAGGAGAAAAAAAAAAAAAGCTTATTGTTATGTATGCTTTTAAAACTTTTATGCATATTTATAAGAGTATTCATCAAATGTTCTGTTCATTAAACTTAATATTCTGACATATTTTTAATTGAAAGTAACTACTAACCACCAACGAGTCACATATCCCTGTGTGTGTCTCCGAAAACAGAAATCTTTGATTTATTTTTTTCCCCCAATGTATATGGTAATAATTCATGTATCTTATCAAATTTTACTGATGGCCGCTCTCAGTTCTAGGCATGAATGGTTGCAGATTTTCCTGCAGGACTGGCTTCAACTTTTGGAATACATTAACCAAAAAGATATATGCTACATGCGAAAACTGATACAGAGGAAATCTTAATTGCTGCCAAAAACTAAAGGGAAATAAGTGGAAAACGGCAACACAAGAGGATAGATTTCTTGAAAATGATGCATCAAAATTTACTTTTCGATCTACATTGAAGTTACATCTTAAAGATTACTATAAGATTAAGGCTTCTAGCACAAAAACTGAAAACATTTTTGGAAAGGAAATATAAATCTCAGTTTTCTCAACATTAACATCCACCCATCTAGTGTCTTTACATGATAGCCATCTGCTGTGGTGAGGAGAAAGGCAAAGGAAATCCTGAACACCTGAACAGTGTGGAAAGCCTTTAATTCTCAAGTCATTTTGTATTAAGTGGAAGCATGCTGCAAAAACAAAAAGTAAAGGGTAAAATAGTCTGTATATAAATCAGTTTCTTTTATTTATACGTTCTTTTGCTCTATTTTATCCTGTCAAGCTTAAATTGCTCCAAGAACACACACTATGTATCCATGAAAATACCTTAAAAACGAAAATATTATGCCTCAGTCTAATGAAATTGCAGATGAAGAAAATTATTGACAGATGTCAGTCTGAAAAGGGCTAAGAAAGCTTTTTTAACCCTTACAATGTGAGAGCTATTATCCACAAATGTAGTAAACATGGAAGAGTTGTACCCTTTCCTGGCTAATAAAATAAATTTAAAAGAAAAGAGAAAGAGAGAGAGAGCATCAAAGACTCATCCAGAAGTCAAAAAATAACCCAGAACAACATCTAAAGCATTCCAGTCCGGCTTGTCTCAGTTTAGGTCAGTGTTCATGATCCAACAACAGGAAAAAGACTGGCATTAAAAAAAAACATGGCATATGTGGGAGAGTTCCAAGGAAAAAACTACAGCCAAATCACAAATAACATGCAGGTCTGTTTCACATTTACCAACTAAAATCTTGATGCTTTCCAAGTGCTTGGGAGAAATGTGTCGTGGACTATTGACGTAAAAATGGAAGTGTTCTTAACGTGTGCATCCTGTCACATCTGGGGTAAAACTGATGCTGATTTTCAGAAAAAGAACATCATACCAGTGAAACATGATGGAGGATGTTATGCTACTACAGGATCTAAACAAATTTTAGTAATTGATGGAACTATGAACTCTAGTATCTGCTAGATGGAGCTGATGGAGAGTATCCTATGACCTCAAAGTCAAGCTTTGGCTATGCAACCACACATGAATCCAAAGCACACCGGCAAGTTTACCTCTGAAAGGCTGAAAAGGACAGAGATAATTTGTAGGGTCCTAAATAAAGTCTGGACTTAAATAACATTTAGATTGTATTTTGTGACATTAAACAGTTCATTTATGCTTAAGCAGTTGCAATGTGGATTCATTAAAACAATTCTGCAGAGTGGGTAAAAATTCTTCCCCAGCAGCTGTTGCAGCCAGTGGTGAATGTTTTTTTTTTACATGTGGTCCGGTTTTCATAATTATGTTCCCTTAATAAAGGAAATCAAAATTTGAAAGTTGTTCTTTGTACTTATTCAGGATCTTTGTCTATCAGAATCTGTTAATGTTTTTCTTTCATAGCAGAATGTATTTTTCAAAAAAACAACAACTGAGTCAAATGTTAACAGTGGTACAGCTTATTTTTCAAGCTGGCTTGTTACCCGTACAACTGAGTGGATTTATTTGAACTTTTTTGCCGTTTTCATCAGTATTTTTACAAGCACCAATACAAAAATAGGGAGAAAAATCTAAAATGCCACAACAGAGACAAACTTTTCTGCTACAAAACCATATATTGAGCTATTTAAAAAAAAAAAAAAAAACATTGTGTATTTTTAATCCAAAAGTAGAAAAACACACAAACACCCCCTTGGTGTGTGATCTCTGCTGAGCCCTCACTACTCACTCACGTCATGTAATGAACCAAGTCCTCTCACTAATGAGGCTGGCAAAGGACTCCAGGGTCAAGTTTTCTGTCTCTCAATTACACACACACACACACCCACCCACACCTACAGTCGCTGCTCAGACTCACTTTTGAAGAACCAGCTGCAGAATTTTACAAGCTCTTACTTAATTATAAAGGACGGGTCAGAATCTCATATTATAGAGTTCATTTTGGAACCCAGCCATGACACCAGATGATGAGTGTCCTCTTTTTTTACGGAGAAATGACACTTCTGAGTGACCTCAAGAGAATTCATTTGCTTTTAGAAGTATTTCCCCTGAACAAAATAGTGATGTGTGTTATTGTGAACTAAAGGGCTTAGAGACATACGAATAACTCGTGTTTGGAATTAATTCCCAGGCATATAATGTATAATATCACCGCATTTATTTGTTATTATTGTTGTTAGCCGCTATTCGGTATTTGCTCGGCTTGTGTTGTCTAAACGGCTCACGCTGTGCAGCCTCTGTGATGCATTATGTGGCGGTTTACATAGACAACCAGACAGCACAGGCGATGGGGGGAATCCACTGCCATCAAAAGAGTGCTGGTAGTTCTGAAGAGGATTATGCTGAATGTAAGGCGAATTAAAATACAGATTTGAGTCAGAGGTAGACAGAGGCATCTTGTCACTCTACACCTAAAGGCATCCTTCACCGAGTGGCATTCACAATCACAAGAAAATAATACCTACATGCACACACACACACACCCCAAGACAAAATCAGATTCTCCATCTCTGCAGGTGCTGTCATGGGCCCACTCTTCAGCCTCCCATCTTTTCCCCGGCTCTCCTCTCTTTCCTTTGTTCCCAGACTGCACACCGTCATGTCCAGGTCTTGCCTCTGGGGAGCTCAGCCTGGCAGGAGGCTTGTTTTCAGAGCTTTGCTCTTTTCTTCCTCTCCCACTCTTCTCCTCTCTCCTTCCTGGGTTCTTCGTTTGTACTGGTGCTGGCTAATTACCGGCGCATTCTCCCCCCTGCCAACAGCGTGCTGCTGTTGAGCTCACCCCTTCTTCCTCCCTCCTCCCCCCACCTCCAGTCGTACGTTTCTCTCTTCTTCCCCCCGCTAGGAGTGAGTTGGGGAAGGAGGTGGATGGAAGGGCCGGGGTACAGATGTGTATTAATGAAGCGGTGAAGGGCAGGGGGTGACTCACAGAGAGTGGGAGAGCGGGGCGGGGGGAGAGAGAAAAAGGAGCAAGAGGCTATTTGCATGCAGAGACAACGAGTTTCACCTCTGCTACAATCCTTCGTCTCTGCCTGCTCCTCTCCCTCCAAATCCTCCCCCCATTATCCCGCATTCTCTCACTTTTCCAGCTACCCTTCTCTCTCCTCTACCTTCTTGCCTCTCTCCTTTGCTCTCCGGCTTGCTGCCACTGCTGATTTGAATAATTCAGCACAAGCCGGTATTCTCCAGGGCCCCATTGTCTGTGCGTGGCAGGAGAATGAGAAGGAGAGAGATAAGGAAAGAAAGGAAGAAAATAGAGAAAAAGGAGCATTGCAGGGCAGTGTGTCTGCGTGTGTGTGTGCATAGGGGCGTGTGTGTGTGTGTGTAAATGGCAGGAAGAGAGAGAGAAAGAGGGGGAGAGGTGGGTGAGAAGGAGGTCCATCCTGCCTTCTTTTACCTAGTAGTGGCGTAAATCAGCACTAATGAGGCAGAGGAGGAATACCTCGGTTTGCAACTGACTACAGACCGCTTTCCTGAGCAAGCACTCCAAAGCACACAGGTAGATGCTTGTTTAAGCAGTCTGCACACACACAACACCTTTATAACCTTCAGTGCTCTGCTGTGTTTTGGTTATTGACTTGTTGCTAACCCTCAGTCTCTTGTGCTTGCCACTCGCTGCATGTTCAATGTCATTCTGGAGGTGGGGGAACATTTGCAGAGAAAAGCTGGTAGGACACCGGTTTAAGTGAACATATTTGGATGAATTTGCATTAAAAATAAAGATCTCATGCAAATATCTGACAACTTAGGAAGTCATCTGGCTTTAGGGATTGGCGGATTGCTAAAACAGAATAAAAATAAATTCCTGGAGTGCACTGGAAACTCTGATACATTTATACCACGTATCTGATAGATCAACACAAAGCAGCGGATCATTGTGAATGAGAAGGACACCAATTTATAATATACTTGAAAATAATTGACAGACAAAATTCTGAAAACTGTTGAATTCAGACTCATTATTTCTACTGCCGGTAAATAATATGCAGTGCAATTCATTGTCATCAGATTGTACCTGCGTGTAGTTTAATCTCAGTAAGAAGGCAGCTTTTCTTTGAAGACCTCAGAGGTTCTGTTGGAGAACATTGAAGAACATAAAGAAGACCAAGAAGCACAACAGACAGATCAGAACTAAAGCACAAAAAGTTGCAGAGACAGCCCAGCAATCAAATATCGAAAGAATATGACACCTGCAAACCTATTACGGCATCGCCGTCCATCTAAACTGAGAGGCCATGGAGGAGAGCATTAATCAGAGAAGTCACTAGGACTGTAGTAACTTTGGAGGAACTGCAGAGATCCACAGTTCAGATGGGAGAATCTGTTGACAGGATAACTATTTGTTGCGCACTCAACAAATCTGATCTCCATGGAATGGTTGGGAATAGAAGCCATTGCTGAAGGAAAGCAATAAGAAATCCAATTTGCAAGTTTGCACAAGTCATGTTGAGGGCACGGCAAACATGTCTAAGAGGTGAGTTGGTCAGATGAGACAAGACAAAACAGTGTGGGTTGGAGAAAACTAAAACGTGACATCAACCTGAGTGCATTTCCCCCTGTTAGGATAGCAGTCTCAAACGGCATTCCTCGAGAGCCAGAGTCCTGCAACTTTTAGGTGTGTTCCTTGTCCGACATACTTGAAATAAATGATGAAACTGCCTCTCTAGCATCCAGTCAAGCTTTAAAGAGCTAAGCTAATGTGCTAATGTTGGAGTCAGGTAAGCTAATGTGCTAATGTTGGAGTCAGGTAAGCTAATGTGCTAATGTTGGAGTCAAGTGTGCTGAAGTAGAAAGACAAAAGCGAGGACTGGCTTTTGAGACCACTGTGTTAGAGGATCCAAATCATTTAAGGCTGAGGACAGTTTAGATTAAAACATGTGTTAGAATTTTCTATCAATCAATCAAAATTTATTTTTATAGCACTTCACTTAACCAAACTACTTTCCATTAGAGTAATAATAAAATATATAGACTAGAACAGGGGTGTCAAACTCCAGTCCTCAAGGGCCGGTATCCTGCAACTTTTAGATGTGCCTCTGCTGCACCACACCTGAACAGAATAATTAGGTCATTAGCAAGGCTCTGGAGAACTGATCTACACAAGGAGGAGGTAATTAAGCCATTTCATTCCAGAGTTTTGTGCCTGTGGTACATCTAAAAACTGCAGGACAGTGGCCCTTGAGGACTGGAGTTTGACACCTGTGGACTAGAAGAAACATAAAAACATTGCAGTAATATGGTTGGTAAATAACAATGAATTAATTGCTTTGGACCAGTTACAGTAAATAAAAACATAAAGGGTTTTGACGCTAGTTTACTCTGGCCAAAATCCAGACTTAAATCCAGTCAATAATTTGTGAAAAGAATAGAAAAGAATAACACTTTTCATCCAATCTGCCTGAGCTTGAGTTATTCAGTAAAGAAGGACAAGGGAAGGTATTCAGAGGTGGAAATCTGGCAGTGATATTCCCAAAATTATGTGCAGCTGTAAATGACACAAAAGGTGGTTCTAGAAAGATCAACAGATATGAATATATTCTTTCAAGGTTCTGTACATACAGCTTATCCAGACTTATCCAAAAGTCACCCAGAAACTGGGACAATTCTCTGCTTTGGCTATTAATAATTAACAATTTGGTTGCAGGACAATCACTAACTGTACAATATTATATCTAAACTTTACTTCCTTATACTATGAATTTCCATTGCTGTTTTTATGCCAACATTTACGTTAAATATCAAACCATACTCCTTTTTTTTTTGTCCGTTTTGGATTTTCTTACTCTATTTCAAACTCCACACATCTAACTTCCCCAAAAGCCAGCTCCAATAAACTCAGCTTCACCTGGTACATCGGCACCCACCCAGCAACTCCTATGTCAGAGGGGCTCCGAACCTGTCCAGTCCGTGAGAACATCCCCAGATGACAAGTACCACACAATGCAAACGTGAGGAAAAGCTCCAGAGATTTAAGAACATACTGCAGCATCCTCAAGCCCTGCTGGTGATTTGTTCCCATAAGAAAATATGTCAGTAATAGCTACACCTTCATGAATATGGACCAATCTGGAGGCTTTGTACTGTCTGCACAGCGACTTCAGTCAAGTGCCTCTCTCTTAGGAGATGACACGCTAGCCCGTCTGATGTTGGGTTTTTAAAAAGACATATAATGTCTCGACATCAAAGGAATGACGCAAATGTTGTGAAAGGGCTTTCTTTTGTGAGGCTTGAGAACCTCCTGTCAGGCATGGGTAAAATGTGCCTTTTAAAATGTTTGGGAGGGTAGATACGAAAAACAAAGTATTGCATCTTTTTCTATCACACTTTAAGCTCTCCGTGGCTTCTGCGCAAGAACTAAAATCCAATAAAAAAAGAAAGACAATGATCTTGGGAGAGGCACAATCACAAGGTTTTATGTAGAGGTGGAATTTACTGGGTGCATCTTAGAACTGCAGTGATGCAATCTGAGGAAAAACATTGGGTTATTTGTATGAGATAAGACGTCAAGAAATTTGTAGTTAGGCTCAGTTAAGTAGCCAATCAGAAAAGCATGCAACATCATTGCAATTTCTCTGTTTCCTATAATCTCTGTATCTTTTTATCTGTTGTTTTTCACTTCCAGACAGTTCAGAAGCAACCAGGAAAGGAGTGGGATTTTGACTCATGTTGTAGGAATTCTGTTTAATAAATTCAGTGCAGGTGGAGGACCTTTTCATGCTTGCAAGTTCATCAGCGTGTGATCCATAAAGTTGAGGGAACATAACTTTGACAGACTAAAGAAGGGCAAGTGAGCTCTTGTAAAGTAAAACTATGCACCCCTGGATTTACTTAAACAAATACCTAAGACCTTCCGACTTGAATATCCTTGCAGTGACATCAGCTAGTAACGAACTACTCAATTCTAGCAGATGCAATAAGCAAATAAGCAGCTTCTTAATCCTAAAAACAATATAAGAAGACATATCAGAAGAGAGAGCTTGGCCTAGCAGTCAAAACAGATTTTCAGAATGTGACGGAGGAACTGTAACGAGCATGAAGTTAGTAAAGTCCGTGTGGACATACAAGCACACAAATATGCAAACCCAACAAATTACTTTTTGGTTTCAGCTCAAACTGGCGTGGTTCGTCGTGGTGCACACGCGGTGTTCCTGCCTCAGTTGTCACATCCATCCTAGCTTGTAATTTTCAGTGCCAAGCGTTCTTCTTCTTCTTCTTTTCCTTTTTTATGGCGGTTGGCAAGCAACTTTTAGATGTGCATTACCGCCATCTACTGGAATGGAGTGTGGATCGGGACGCTAACTATATACACCCCCCTCAAAACAAAACAATACAAACAAAACAATAAAATAATAATAATAATAATAATAATAAAATAACAACACTTAAATCTTTTCTATCAATTTTGTTTTCTTAAGATAATTAATTAAATAACTTATATCTTTAGAATTAGAAATTTTTCCCAAAATATCTTGTAAATTTAACTGTAATTTATTTTCTTGTAACCGGCAAACTAATTTCCTTCTCTCAACAGAATATTTGGTACAGAACAACAGTGCCAAGCGTTTTCCCGGTTCAAATTTTTTAAACAAAGTAATTTCCGGTCTAAAGCGCGTCGGGAGAGAGTCACATGACGGCGTAATGATGTCATCAGGACGTATTAAGCGTTTTCTATAAAACTGAATATTGTATTTCTGGAGACTGGTTTATTCATTTTTAGTTTTTTCTCAGCGTTATTATTTCCTTTTGTACTATTTAATAAGAGTTTATTTGGGTAATTTCTTGTTCTTGTTTCGTCTTCCTGTGGGCGGAGCCTGTGACTATAAAACAGGGCTCTGCACCACAGGTAGGTCACATTGAAGGTGATAGCCTTATGAGCTGTGAAGAAGGTGCTGCTGTTTTTGTCTGTTTTTGACTTGCCTGGAAGTCCATTGTAAATATACTGCACAGCTTCTCAAAAAAAAAAAATTCACCCGAAGATAAGCACAATAAACACCATCTGAAGTGAACTATGGCATTGGCCTACTATTTGTTTGTCCAAGTCATAACAGAGCCCCGCTACACAGAACAATTATTTCGTTAGTGTGGTATGTTCGACCTGGAGGAAAAGGGCCTTAAAACGTTGATGTAAGTTTTTTGTTGTTGTTGTTGTTATTTGAACTAATAACATTTGCTCAAAATTTAGTCTAAAACGAATTGTTAAAAAAACTCATAGTCATAACTCGGGCTCTTCCACACTGCCTTTACAAAGAGAGCTCAAGCTAATAGAGCTAAACACTCACCTTTCTAAAAAAAAAAAAAAGTCATTTGTCGGTGAAAGACTTGAAGAAAATAAGGTTAGAATCTAGAGCAACAGAAAGACGAGTGCAGATTTACCTAGCTCCAAAGTGATACGCAGCAGGGAATGAAGAGGAGGTGAAGGGGTGAATACACTTTATAAGCCTGTGGGGGTAGTATTATTGTTCAGTTGTTTACAGACAGTATGATGATATGGTATTACCTCAGTTGGTTAGGGGCAATATTGTGGTCTGCACAGTGGGATAGATGTTTGTACTGTCGTCTTGCAGGAGGAAAGACCTGGCTGGCACTCCAATACAAGGCGACCATTCAAAAGCAATGGCTCAATCTGTCTACACAGTGTTAAGACATGGAGGTACTTCAGATGATACGGGAGTAGTATTATGAGATGAAGATGATTGAGTTGGTCAAAGGGTGTAATTTGTTGTTACTTTTGGGATTTGTTGGCGACTCTTTGTGGTTCAAAGTAAAACACTTTTGCAAAAAGACTTTTGAAACAACTCAGGAAGGAGATTAATTACGGCTCATACCACACTAACTATGTGCGTGAGACTCAAAGTTAAATGTTGTCCAATAAAAGATTAGAGCTGTGATTCTCACCACCTTTTGTTCTGCATTAATAGTGTGGTAATTCAGCATGTTTAACTGGTGTGTTGTGTTAGCTCTGTGGATAATATTAGTACTCGTCAAGACAAAGACAGAAACAAAGAACGAGAGAGAGAAATCTGAGAGAGAAAGAAAGAAAAACATTTGAGAAAGATAGAAACAGAGAAAGACAAGAATAGAAATCTAGCATCTGTCATGCAGCTGGGAGTATTTCTAAGAGATGCCAGGAGAAAAAGGAATTAAACACATCATGGGAGAGAAGGAGGGAGCCGCTCGGAGAAAGCTGGGAGGGGAGATGAACATAGGATCCAACATGGCTGGACTGGATTAAAATGGCTGGAGTTAAGGAACACTTTTCTGTTTACATAGCCATAATGGCCTGTTTGAACTTTCCTGTCAGACAGGACTCATTTTGCTGGCATGATTAACTTTGGTTCTTAACCAGACTTGCATGCTGACCTTTCCAAGCTTAGCCTCTTTTTATGATGACGATGTAGGTAATTTGCACCTTGAGTAAAGTTTTATCAAGTGCTAAATTTACAGCATTGCAGGATTTCAGGATTCGTGCAAACGAGACGTGTCATTGATGAATGTAAACTCCTCTGCCTGATAACAGCTGTAAGTGGCAGCAAAAATAGGACCACACACACCAGTGACGTGCGGTGGAGTGAAACCCCGGCACCGAGCCTTGGCTGAGCCTCACTCCCACCGACCCTGACAGTAATCAGGAGGAGAAGTGAGTGCTGAGGAAGTGTCAACAGAAACAAACCCAGGGCTTCGTTTGGGCCAGATTGAACTGATAGCTCATTGTTGGTGACATAATTTAGATGAATGGTGGGTGCAATCCATCAGTGGAGTATGGCTGGTGAGGGTGAGGAAACGAGGAGGTGTGCGACCCGCTCTGTGTGTTCCTGCCAGTGTAGGTATCCTGTTACCCTACACCTGTTAACAACGCCAATTCGCTTGTATAAACAGTAAAGTGATCTTTTTATCGAAGCCAAGGGGAAAGAAAAAGAAACGAGTAGAGGGAAAAGGATAGAAAAGATGAAGCACAGAGGATTAAAGAAATGTTTTCTCGTTTGATTTTAAGAAAGACAAGCAGTTCTGGACATGATGGATGAACCCGAGGTTTGGAAAGACAATTCATGGACAGATGACTCAGATACACACTCCAGCACCGAAATTGAAGCTTCTAGGTTAAAGCAACAGGGACATCTAGTGGGGAAACATGTCACTGCACTTCAGCACCACGCTCCAGCTGAAGGCCAAACCTTTACTCTTGTAAATCAGTCAAGTTACCATAATTACCATATTTCTATTTATTAAATGACAGAATAACAAGTGATAGATTTTAAAAAAGAAGTTCTTATTACTTTCTTATACTCAGGGGTTTAGATAGATTAGGATTACAATGAATTTAGAAAGCCGATATGATGACGTTATCTCTTTGTGAGCTTCTGATAGGTTCATCATTTAGGTTTGATAGAGACAGACCTGTGGAAGACTTTTAAGGCAACACCTCACACATACAAGAGTTAAGAAAAATTAGCCAATATATCATAAGGAGAATTGTGAACCTCCAAAAGTTTGGTTCATTCATTTTCCAGATGCTTGATGATTCCATAGAGATCTGCTCAAACATGTGCGTATGTAAACAGCATGAGAATGTGCAGCTGTCGTACTGTCCAGGAAGGAGACCAGTTCTGAGTCCAAGAGATGGATGTGTGAATCAAGCGAAAACCTAGTGAAGTTATTGATTGAGGTTAGAAGAGTGAGAGCATTATTAATCCAAAGTGAAACTAGTTCTGCATCAACATAGACTAAAAGGTCGCTCTGAGGAGAAGAAGCACAAAACTACATAAAAAAAAACATGATTACAGTTTGTAAATGCATCAAGGGACAGACTCTTACTATTTGTCATGTGATTTGATTCCACTGAAATTGGAATATGTGGCTGTAATGATCACCATTACATTATGAGGAAAAGGGGAGCCAGCTTGCAAGCTTGAGAGCATGTGAAGAATAAATGTGAAGTTGTGTTGGCAGCGTAATGTTGAGTCGGGGTTTCCCTTGAGAAGAGACTGATGCTGTTCACAAAACAGATGAGTCACGAGGACAGAATATTTTGTGAAAATATTGAAACAACATCCCAAGAAAGTCAAGGCAAAGCTAGGGCTCAAATGGACAGTGACCCTCATCACACTACCAAATATGTTGCAAATATGAAGAACAAAAAAGTAAATGTCTTTGAGTGGCCACCTCAAAACTCTTACTACAGTCTCATGTGGCTTATGAGTAGAGCCGAAAAAGGTGAGTGAGAGCAAGGCAGCCTGCAAACCTGGCTCAGTTTCACCAGTTCAGTCAGGAAAAATGGGCCAAAATTCCAGCAAATTGTGGTGCGAATCTAAAGCAATTAAGGTAATTCCAAGTTAGGGTTGATATGACATTAAATGCTTTAAATGTGGACAAAACAGGGTAAAAAAAAAAATCCCAAATTTTATTTTAAACTATTTTTTGTTGAAAAGTAGGGCAACCAGCTTACCTACAATAGCTATAAAACAAGTGTTAAGTTTTTGGAGGGTAAGATTACAATGTTTGTTGATGAGCAAGTCTTTAACTTCATTTTTTGGGGGTTTACAGAGGAAAAGAGGTGTGGTATTTTAGGATGGCTGTGTCGAGAACAAAACATTGTGTAATGATGGACAAGAAAAATAAGACCCACTGCATTAGCTGGGCTGTCTGTGCTAAATAGAGAGAGAAACACAAAGCTAGCTTGCTAACCAGAGCTTTTACAACTCTGCAACACCACACAACTGAAGGAAGGATTTAATCAGCTAAATATACAACATGTTCTAATATTTGCCTCATGTTTAAATCTGTTTTTCAAGCAATCAGGGAAACTGTTTTCACTAGCATACTGGCTAACTTTTGTTTTGAGTGTTTCAACATCAGTGAGCACAATCAGTTTTTCTAATAGTTTTAGTTTTACTGAAACTTGTTCAAGAATGTTTTTTTTGTTATTTTCTGTTTCCACCATGGTAATGACACGGTGCATAGTCCTGATTTTTCTCTCCCTATTCCATTGTACAGAGACACTTTCTTTAAATGGCAGAAGCGAGGTGCCAACCAGCCATATTTATCCTGAGAGGAAGTTCCTCGCGTCCTCCTTGCCTCTCTGTCTCCCCCTCTCTCCGCCATCACATTGTGTCTGCAGCGTGTCACGTCTGCCTGGCAATTATTATGAAATTAAAGCTATTTTCCATGGCCGCTGTTTGCCCCGTTAATAACCGCACCGAGATAGGCCTCCGTTCATTTAGCATTTTAGTTCAGCTCAATTCCTGTCGCATTAGCAATAGGAGCAAAATCAGAGTGTCACTCAGATATTCTGCCTAATGGTTTGGCAATGGCTTGGCCTTTTTTCCAACCCCTCTCCCTTTCCTTTTTGCGATCCTCCTAACCCTATCTCTCTACCAATTACGCTGTTTAATCTATATGTAGATAATGGTGTCCGGGACCTCCCTGTTGAAATGTCAGGTGTGAAGAGGTTATTAGCTAACTTTTAATTACTGTCCATCACTCAACAGCCAGCGGAGCTGATTGGCTCTCTCAGTCTGCCTGCTTATCTGAACGTTTGGCTGATGTCGCTGAGAAAGAGGAAGGCATTTAAGAAGTAGCAGCTCCCTGACTTACTATCACTATTTCTATTCTATTAACTGAACTAAGTGTTTAGAAGGAAGACAAAGGAGGAGGAGGAGGAAATGGTGTGGATCACATGTTAAATAGTTTAATGGTTAAACAGTAAGAGGAACATGCAGTGAGGTATAAGGTGGCAATACAGTAAATTGACACCTGCAACAAGAATAAAAGTAACTATTCACCAAACTAATGTAGAGTAGAGAAATAAACATTGCCTCCAAGTTTTCCCAAAAACTTGGAAACTGCGGTAACACAGTTTGTGTTACCGCAGTGCAGACAGTTTAAATGTTTAGACCTTATTAAGACTGTAATTGCATTGTTCATAGGGATAAGCTAGATTTTAATCTCTTTCAAATGCTTTACGGGTCTGCAAAGAGTTTCCTTGAAACCCCCCTGCTGCGATGCTAAGCTCTTTATGTGCATTTAAAGACCCTCAACCTTTGACCCAAAGTTTACAGCTCAACTCTTCCATTCCTGCTCTGTAATACATTTGCTGGGCTGCAACATTATAGAGATGTGATCTCATGTGTTTGCCAGGCCACAACTCAATGACGTGTCAGTCAGACTGAACATGTCTGCATAAAATATTCAGTGTTTTCTGTCTGTTTTCTAAAAGATACATTATAATTATATTTTTTGTGGTATTGCAGACTACGTCATACCATCATTAAATGCAAAGATTTTCTTTATTTTATGAACTAGGCCTAGACGGTAATAACGATTATTAAATATACTCATACCCCTTGATCTTTTTTTATTTTATAACAAAAATATATATATATAATTTTTGTGGAGTTAGTGCATTAAATTGGTGCATAACTGTAAAGGGGAAGGAGAATTGTGTGTTTTTCAAAAACCTACAAATTAAGATCTAAAGTCTGACATGTATTTGCATTCAGCTCCATTCACTCATTTACCCCAAAATAAATACATTGGCAGCCAGTTGTCATGAGAAAAATAGAGTGAAATTCAGTCTCAGCTTAAACACAGCATTCCTTAGAAATCTCTGCATTTGCCTAGAAAACAAAATGCATGAAAAAAAGTCCTGTTTTCTGTTTACTGCAAGCAATGTGGAGCAAACAGTCAAGAAATATGTGGAAGCAGGTGCTCTGATCTGAGGTGACTGTAGTTGCGGCAACCTTATGCTGCTTTTCTCGACAATAAACAATGAAGCTGGTCAGATGTAATGGGAAGAAGCATGGGAGTAAATCCAGGAAAACCCATGAAAAATCCTTGAGCCTGGTCTGGAGATGGGTATTGATGAGATGCAAAAAGCTGTACGCTTTAAAAATACTTTTGACAAAAGCGGCTCTAAACGTGCAGTTAAGAATAGAAAGCCTTTGCACAATAATAACCTGATTCCTCTGCTTTTATTTGAACGTTACAAGCTGAGAAACACTCAGAATCACTCAGACACACACACTAGCATGCGCTTACAGAAAAAAACCAATCTCTTTTCGTGCTTTGAACCGTCTTTGAGCTGATTTACTATTTAAAACTCAGTGGGGCCAAAGCACCTCTGATTACAGCACCTCTGAGAAAAAAATACTTCCTAAACTCACTTTTTCTTCTTTTGCTTCCTAGTCATCTTTTACAGCTGCATTTTTTTTTTCAAAGTAGAGAGCTGCTTTCTGCAGACATCCACCCAGCTATGGAGGCTCCGGTTTCAGAGAGCTGCTTCTGGATCAGACGCCGTCAGAGATGTAAACAGCCAAGCTCTGTCATCACATTCCTTATTTTAGTAAAGGCAGAACAGGGAGACAGAAGTGAAGAATTGGCTGCAATTAAAAGATATTTTGAACCAATTATTAAAATTAAAATTTATTTTTCAGTTTTCTGCTACCAGCCCCCATTGTTTTCCTTTAGTAAATAAAGGTCCCTGTGGTATTCATGACCCAGTAAACCTGAGTACTGGTGTGTTTGGAGAAATAACCACACACCAGAAGACGTTGTTTAAGTTGATTATGTTTCTCATTCCAACATTGCTACCTTTCAACTGAACTTTATGTGATATTTAAGACTTTAACTTAGTCCCAGCCTTCAGTTTGGACTCTTTTCTCTGAGTTTCTGCGGTGAATTACAGCTGACCCATGAAGACCTGGACCCTGCTGCTCCTACCTCTGGAAAACCTCGTCATCTGGAACGCATCGGCGCTCAAGTGAGGGAGGGGCAGAGCTCCATTAGTCTGATGCAAACAGAGGAGGAGGCCACTGGAATGAAGCTGCCTTCTGCTCTGTTTTGTTATTATCTACCTTGGCAGTAACAGTTTGATTTCCCGTTGGCCAGGAATGCTATTTTAGATGGAAAAGTTGTGGAAGTAATGTCTGCAGACAACAAAAGCTGCAACATCTCAGAACATAACGTTTTGGGATGAGCTGCACCAGCATGTTGCAGAGCTAATGTGGTGATTTTATGCTCCAATATAGGCTACCTTGTTTTTCATGATTAACGTGTCGCATAAGCTCCCTCTGCTGGCGCTTTTTAAACTTTATAATGAGCAGCCATAGCAACATGAAACTGTTTACAAGTGGGAGTGGTTTGCGTGTGCGCATGAAAAGCCTCTTTTGGTTGCAGCGAAAATCTGAATCTGGTGTTTGAAGAACAAACTCCGGGTCAGAGAAACGATGAAAGTTTTTTCTTCTTTTTTGTTTAATATTTGAGTTCAGTTCTAAACTTGTTGATCCACCTAAATAGAGCTCTAGACAGATTTGCATTTAAATGAAGAGTTGAAGAAGTTCTCTATTAGACAATTGATTACCAAATAATGTGATGTCATTGCGCCATTATTACATGAATATGAAGCTCAGCACGAAATCTAACATCTCAAGCGATGGAGCAAACTGCACAAAACACACAGCCTGGTGAGATGCTGCCCTCTGCTGGAGACCTGCATATATGCACGCAAAAATCTGTCCATGATTTAGAACAGTTAGCACGTTTATAATAATAATAATTATAATAATAATAATAATAATAATAATAATAATAACTATTATTATTACATTGTTTCTTTATTTCGACATAACAGAACGGAAACACAATAAAAATGCTTTATTTGTACACAAAACCAGCTCTTAACAGAGGAATAGTTCAAACAAACAATGAAGCAATAAAAAGTTCATACATTTCTTACATTCATAATTCTTCCGGCTGATCTGACAACTATTGAGATATTATAGAATTTTCAAAGTATTCTGGTGGCACGTGGGACAATTTGTCATCGCTGATTTACAGAATGATAAATATAATCTGAACAAAAAAACATGCTTACATTGCCAAAACGGCAAAAAAAACTTAGTGCAGTTAACTATTAAACATATTTCTCAGAGAATGTGTATTTTTTATTGAGGTACGGGAACAGAATGCTTAACGACTCAAGCAATCCACCCTCCTGTTGCAGAAAAGGAGAATCTGCTGATTAGAAACAATCCTTTCCATCTCTGCCATTTCATTTCTCCTCACCATCATTTACCAACTTTATTAAATATATTTATATATATATATATATATATATATATATAAAATTAATGTCTCCCTTCAAAAATATTCACGGAAACACAGAAAAGAAGGTCAATAAAATTTCAAATTTGATTCTGATACAAAAAATGCTGAATGTACTGATATAATTTTCAAAGTTGTGGAAAAACATCTTGTCAAGACAGCATTCTTTCTTATAAAGATCAGAAAATTTTAATTAATTATAACATGACAGTAATTCTTATTTGCTTAATTACAGAAAAATAATAGTTAGTAGTGAAAATAGTAATTAGTAGTTTAGATAAATAACTCAATGTATTTTTTCTATGTAGCAAAACAATAGATAGGCTAAAACTTCCTATAACTTTTAAGAATTTTGATGCAAGTAGTTGGATTGAGTTGAACAAGTTATGAGGAAAAACATTCTTTAAACAACAATGCGCTCCATATGTTGTTGTTTTTCAGCCTTGCTCAGTTTCTGTTGATGGCAATTCATATTTCCAGAGGTGCTCTTAAAGTCAGCATCAGGCCCTCAAGTTCTGGGTCTTCAAAAAGAACAAAAAAATAACATGGCAAGCAAAAAGAAAACCTTCCTCAATTAAGATTTTTAAAAACACATAGCATAGTTATTCCTTTAACTTAGCATGTCTAAAAATAGCAAAATCCCTTAAAAAGGGCAATGCTATTTTATAGCATGATTAAATAACTATGTTGCCTTCAGTTATGAAAATGTTGTATAGATCAAACATGACTTAAAAGAAATTTGACTCTGTAATTTAACACTTTCAAATTAGACCTCTGTCTCTTCAGGAAGCTCTTTCTCTTTCTCACACTCTGCCTTCAGGACATGATCACAACAATGTTCTTCCATTAACTCTTTAACAACATTTCTACCAGCGTTTCACTGAGACGTGGCTCATATAATACAGGTGAATGGTTGCCACGGCAGATTCAAGGATTTCTCCAACATGCATGAAAGAATGAAAGCAACACTTCAGGGATGTTTTTGGTGAGGGAACAACATGATGTAAAGTTAAAAATGAGTTGATTTTACATAACAGTGCCCCTTTTATACAGAACAGAGAATATCTGGGGATTCATTGTTCATTTTAGGGCCTCAAATCTTTTTTGCTTTGTAGTTTTGGTCATTTCCCACCTGATGGAGCGGCCTGCAACTGAAAGTTTTATGCTAAACGCACATCAGTTCGTAGGTGACAGGGAGGACGTAGTGTGACTAGCAGGAAGTTGCTCATGTCTGAACAGCTGGCATTATGCAGTCGGGCATTTTGAATACTACACTTTTGCAAACATGGGAGCTTCACTGACCTCTACAGATTCCTCGTGACCATCAGAGTATCTACCCTTTGGATGCTTTATCAAATTTGCAGTGTGACTCACGCCACTTTGTGGCACAGCTATCATCAGTGGCTAGCAACATTCATTGACTTTTCCTGTTTCTCTGCCTGACAAGGCAAACTATCTCTGTACAATGTTGCAAAGGCCCTTCTGTGAACCTACTGGCCATGTTATAGTAGCTTTCAGCTTCCAGCACAGGCTCATCGTGAGACACAGCGCGGATTGGCGGAGCGGCACAACCTCTCCTGTGAAAAATTGTACGTCAATCAATTGATCAATTTTGGTGTAAACGTGTAACTTTAAAAAGTATTTTTAATGACAGTTATATAAAAAGTATTGGTGATTTTGACTGCAGCACGCACTCTTTCTTCTCAAACATCCGTTCAAACACACTTAAATACATTCAGTAAGCGATGCAGCTCCTCGGTTTGAAGGTGCTCTGGTGACTGTCACATTAAAAACACAGTTAGTGATTTCAGTTAGTTAAGGTTAGAAAATTAGTTTATTAGTAGGTTAGTTTGTTAGTTTGCAGAGCTCTTGGAAGCTCCTCTGGTTAGTAACATTTAAGTTGCTTTTTAAGAGATAAAACCTCAACTCAGCTCTTAAAACACACTTGGGAAAGTTGATGCTTTCGGGGGAGAAGGGAAAGCCAGTTGACTGTCTTATAATCAGCACCACTGGTACCACAACGCATGCTTTAATCAACGTGAATCAATCAGATGACAAGAAGATGTTAGTAAGAGTGGCAGATGGTCCGATACAGCCTCTGCATTGTTAGTATGAGCACTATTAGGAGTTAGTTACTACCTACAGGGACAAAAAGGTCGGGTTGACCACACAGAATACAATCAGAGAAAGAGAAAACTGCTTTATAAAAAAAAACATGCAAATTTAGCCTTTAAAATGAAATCACTTGGGATCAGATTACACTTTTCCAGCTTCAGTATGTGGTCAACCGAGTTTGACCTCAGCAGCTGCTGCTGCGGCTTTTCTTCTAGCTGTTCGGTTTTCAACGTTGCCCTTCCCCGGTCCTGAAACCCTTCTTTCCATGCTCGCTTTAGGATCTCCGAGTTGGACACCTCTAACAGAAGGATTGCAGGATCATGCAAGAGAAGTGTGCATCTTGAAGTGAGCATAAAGCAGAAAGGGAAGTTAGTGGGTTAGAAATGCAAGCCGTCTGCATTCTCAACACGGGTTAGTACTCCTTCAACTGTTAGCAGACGTTAGTACTGTTAGATATTAGTCAGATATTGTTAGTGCAATCCAGACGTGGGTAAAAAGCTATTTACACATCATTATTAGCATTTGCTGTAATTTGCTTAAGTGTTAAATGATGGGGCTGCTGACACTGAAACCGTCTGACTTTTGCCAGCAGGCATCATTGAGAAAACTGCACCACACTAATTTCCAATGACATCCTTGTGATCTAAATCACAAGTTTTTTTTCTTTCATTTTTTTAATGGACAAATGTAACAAATGCTAAGAATCATCAGTAAATAATGTTTTATCCCTTATCTGGTACATCCAGTGGCTATAAAGGATAGTAGCGGCAGTTTCAGGCCCTTTACAGACACATCTTATCGGACTGATGAGACACACGTGCACAGGTACTGCCACTAACACAGATGGAGCGCATGCAGAGAAACACATGCACTCTCCCACACACACCCCCTCACGCATTCATCCCACACACACACACACACACCCTACAGTTCAACTGCAGAATAGTACAGTAAAAATAGCTGGTTTCGCATTGCGCTCGGGAGGTTTCTCAACAAACAGAAATGTGTGATTTACACATTATTAGAAGGTGAGAACATCCGTCATTTTCACACACTAGCACGTAATATTTTTGTTCATACAGGCCTTGAACATAAACCCCTCATAGATTTGGATCTGGAAACACTGGAGGCCAGTTTTCACAAAAAGACACAAAAGGTAACATTACATAAACCGGTGAAAGCTTGGGAGACATGATCAATTGCAAGAAAATGTAACTCAGGTGGAGTTGATTTACAGTAAAGGTTTCCATGCATCTAATCAACAGAAATAGAAACAGGAGAGGGACTGAATTAAGCTATAAAACAGCTTTAACAGAGCAGTAAACGGTTCTGAATGAAGTCCCTCCCAGCAGCCACACATGATTAAACAGATAATGATGGCAAAGCAATGGCTTAATTCTCTTGGCTGATGAACAGAGGCAGAAGTCGCCTCTTGGTAGAGAGACACACTAGTGCTGAAGGTTTTCCTTCGAAGACGCATTACGGCACAAGTCTCCGGCACTGCAAGAGAAACAGACCAAACACGGCGAATAAAGATTCATGTGCAACTTTTCAAACCTCATAGGTGAATCTTTGTCAGTTTGAAACTCATTGAGAAGTTAATTTGGGTAATTCAGTTCAAGCAGTAAAACTCATACAGATTAAGAAGAGTGATATTTTTAAGAATGTATTTCTCTTAATTTAGATACCATAAAACTAATTACACTATAAATAAGCTCTTATGATTAAGGAGGGTGGGCAACAAAACAATGAGTTGCCAAAAAAACTCACTGTTCACAGAGTTCTGGAAGGTTGACTGGAAGGAAAAAGTGTGGTTCATCAGCAAAATGAATAGTCAGATCCTGTAGTGAATCACCACACACAAATGTATCCGGGACATGGGTTACCGCCTTTACACTCGTTGCGTTAAGCTACCCCTGAACAAGAGAAAATGTCAGAAATGTCTATCTGTGCTAAGAAAAAGGACTGAATTGTTGCTCAGTGGTCCAAAGTCTTATTTTAAGATGAAAATACATCTTAATTGAGAACCAATGTCCCAATGTGTTATAAGCTGATTTTATTTTCCAAGAGGACTTGGCACTTGCCCACACTGCCAGACATACTGCCTGCGAATTGAAGTTCTTATTAGCTGTGAACATTCAAGTGGACAGAAATAATGAATGGAAACACATCACTCTGTAAAATCACTATGATGTAGGAGTTATGCTTTCTGAACTGAATTACTGAATAATGTTTCAGTGCCTGTGTAGGAGACGCATAAAGAGCTTCATCGTGAAAAAAAAAATGTTTTCTGGGATAATCCTACATAATGTTGAATAAATAAATCTGAGAAGCAGATTATGTTAATCAGATTTGATCTATGTGTTCATGTTGGTTTATCTCTATACTGTAATCCTACATATAGGGCAGATTCACATCAACAGAAACATGTCAGTGACTTAACACATTGCTAATCTCATGTTGCAGCTCATGTTTCCACTAATGCAGGAGCTAAACACAAATACACTGAAATCTGTCTGAGAGCTAGAGACACTAAGTTAATAAAGAATTAAGATGAGTGGTTAAAATAAAGTAAAGTAAAGAGCCATAGGGTAAAAGTGTAAAACAAATATGAGGGAAATAAAGGGTCTGTCACCATGAAAGTGGCAGATTCAGTACCGCTCTGTAAGGCAGCGCAGCAGAGGAGATGGAGGAACGCCAGCTGGGGCACAATGGGATCTGGTTGAGGCCAAATCTGCTTTTTCATCAGCGTAACTGGAGAAGGGACACACAACACAAAGCAGCAGAAAAGTGGGACGCAACCCAACTGTCCTATCAAGATCCCCAAAGGGATCTGGCTCCTGTTCTTTCCCGTCAGAGCGTTTCATTATATGCGAGCAAAAACATAACACTGATAACTAGATGACCAGAAACTGATCTGAGAAGATTAATCTGCTCCAGCAATTTTAACAAAGATAACACATAACCTGCCCTGTCGTTGGATCCTCCCAGAGTCCTGTTTGGTGCCATGTCAGCAGCTCTGGGGACGAGTCCAGTCCGTACAACGCTGGTCAGCTAAAACAGCAAACACATTATTCTCAATCAGTTTTGGTCATTCTTTATTCCTCTCTACTTTCTGTTCTGTGTCATGTCAGATCAGAGTGCTATGATTAACAACTGTGTTATAGCCCATAGTCTTCAGCTCAGAGGCGGACATTATGCATTTTAAATATAAAATAAACAAACTGTAGAGACGTGTTAATTTCTCTGATATATTAGTTTAGTTTGGCATTAAAATGTGATGAAATGTGATGAACAGGTTTTCAGTTTAGACTCGGTAGAGTCGGGGGAGACGGTCTGAGTTTAATTGTTTGTGCATAATTATCACATTGATCAAGTTCCCACAGTTTCACTGACTCAGCAATCAATGTACAATAATTCGGGTTAGCCGTGACCAGGTGTTACATTGAATTCAGCATCTTTTAAGCAACTTACAAACATTAGCTTAGCATTGTTTATTTCCACAGACAGACAGACAGATAGATAGATATTTCAGCCTCTAAGCTTTTTCCAATAGAAATGTTGCTGCAATACAACCACCTGAACTACCAAAGCTATGCAAAAGACAAGCAGATGCAGAAGCTGGAATGTGGTTGTATTATTTTACGTTCTGTTCTGAAGTCAAAACTCTCCTGAATGATTGCCGGGCACCGCACCAGTGTAAAGAGCTGCCAGTGTACATTGCTCTTTACACTTTCCACTGAAAAAAGGCATGAAGGTCTTTTTCTGTTTTCACAAATAAAATAAAGTTTTTATGAATCATGAATAATTTAACAAATATACAAAGTCAAATAACCCATTTCAGCTTTGAACAGCTGTATGAGTTTTAGACTTTAAACTACAAATGATCAGATGCGGAGTCTATCTAAGATAGACTCTATAAAACAGAAAACCATAAAAGTTCAATAAAGTGTCATAATTACTTACAGTGTAAAACACAAGGGATGCTCAGTCAACCCTGCAAACAAGTAATAGAGGAGTGGTTTCGGGTTAGACTGACAGGTAGTTTTTTTTGTTGTTGTTTATTTTATTTTTTAGGCGGAGCACCAGAGGTGGAGAGCCACATCGTTATCAAAAACTTCCTCTGGTAGTTATCCGCTAATCGCTGACATATTTATTTAGATTTAACTACAAATACAGTTAAATATAATAGGACAGGATTGAACTACTCATGTTACATTATGGCTGAATATTACTGTCAACACTATGAATATTTTCGTTTGCGTGATTTGCCTGAGCAAATAAATTTGCTTGACATTAACACAGATTAGGAGCAAATTTCAAAGCAGGGCAATGTTTGATAAATGTTACAGCAAAGTCTCGAGACATGTTTTCTGTCTCAGAAGGAAACCTCTCTTGAGGGCCCCCTGCTGGCCTGGAGACCCTGCCAGCAGAGCTTGCTTCTGCCTTAGGCCGGCTCTGTTCCCCATGACGAAAAACCATGTTTTTCTATTTTATTCCATGTAAACATTTATTACATGTATATAGTTTTATTTTTACAACATCTGCCCACGAATTTGAATGTTTTTTCTCAAGACCTACGGGCCTTTTATGTCAAGGGAGCAGAGGTGCTACTAAGAAATCTCCATGTACTCCTTGGAATAATAAAAAGCTAAAAACATAATTTAAAAAAGTTTGTATTGAAAAATTAAGAATATTTTTCCATACCATAGATCTTCAGGTTCCACCTGTCCCGCAGCATTAAAAGGGTGCGAAGAGATCATGGCTTCTTCCTTTTCTTCCGCTTATCCCTCCATCCCGGGAGAAAGCTGTTCAACATGCGCATACCCGCAGTGTTGGCGCAGTTTATCTGCCTTCACCACATAAAGGAGGTCGCTGCTCGGACCGAGTCTCCAGCCGTTCACCGTGAGCCGAGGCTCGGCGTCCTCTTCATGGCCGCCGAGCTGAAACAAGCAGATGTGGGAGTGCCAGCAGCAGCTGCGCACTGACGGGGGAGACGGCAGTTCGGTTGGCGGGGATGGGGTGGGGGCGCAGGACAAAGTGGAGCAGGAAGCTTTGGACAAAGATGATGAAGCGAAGGTATTAATGAGAACAGAGGCTCCTTTGAATGAGCGGGACTGCGCAGTCCTGAGAGAATGAGCGGCTCTCGGTCTCCAGCTGCTGCTACAGGTTTATGGTCTTTTGTATGCAACCCCTTTATCCACCATCTGTGTTTCCTGGGCAACCGAGGATTGCCTGCAGGCACCAGCTAATGCACCGCAGCCACCTCAAATCAACATACTATTGCTGCACTGTCATTTTTATAACAGGTGCTGTAAGGCTATTTTACGTCTTTTAATCATATGCCAAATAATCAAAGTAATCTTTTAGCAAAAAAATTGCAATTTTTTTTATAGGACAACCTCGTGTGGGTTATTTTTATTTTTTTCTAATCTTGTCCTGCAGTTCAATATGGATCAATCAATTCCTGGGGCAATTTAGCACAAGTTTGGGTTATAGGTTTAATTCCACATGGTTAAGATTTATCCTAAACAATGGTTTAAAGTAATTATCTTACTGAAAGGCTGCCAGACTTGAAAAAAAAAAATAGGCTGAGGTAGATTTCTAAACAAGTGATATCTGGGTCAAATGAAAGATTCTGATCCATCCATGTTATTCTTGCAAAGTTGCTGGTACATATCTCCACAGACCAACACATAGACAGTGTTGCATTCACACACCTAGAGGTCTTACACTCATCAGAAACATATATTCCTTAAGTTCACATTCCTGTATTATTAGTTTTTTTTTCTTGATGTAATATTCTAATCCTAAATATTGGGGTTTCATTAGCTGTTTGCCTAAAGTCATCATGATTAACAGAAATAAAAGCATGAATTCATCAGTGTATGTTGTTATTTTATATTCCAAGTGTAATTATTCCATGTGCATCACTTAGTTAATCGAATTACTGAAAAAAAAGATTTTTTCAATAATACTCAAATTTCTTGAATATGACTATATATGGGCCTACACTGATTTTATTCTTATTTTCTATTTCAGAATTACAATAGTAGAAGATATAAGAACATAATTCAAAAATATTTATTCCTGGATTCTATGAGCAGACATTAATATTACAAGCAGAAGTCTCATCACAATATATTTGAGATATCTGATAGCTGGCATGTTAAACCGCATCTTATAATTAGCAGATTTAGTGCAATGAGTTTTACTAAAGTATCAGTCTCTCTGTTAAAGCTGTTGTAGTTTCTAGCAAGGAGAGAGTGGTTGTCAGGTAGCAGATTAATATCACCAAAACCTCTGATCCAGAGGAGAAATGTTGGTAGAACACCCGATTCCACCTGCAGAATGAGCCTCCTGTCGATAAGAGAGGATAATCTACATAATCCTCACTGTGGGACTTCAGAGTTATTTATTATTTGTCCACTTATTTCAGAGAAATCTCAAAGATAGCTTTTCAGAATATCGACAGTTTTGGACATAACCAAAATGCAATCGTGGAATCGATGCCCCTTTGGGCCGGAATATCATGTTTTTTTATTATTTATAAATCCAGAACGTTCTTTCTTTATTTTCACCAGACATATTTTAGCTTCAGTTTTAAAACATTTCATCCACTAGGGGGCGATATAGTAACGTGAGCTGCTTCAGATTTGATCCGTCTCGGTTACCATACAGGCCTCCGCTCTGTGTGTTGGCTCATTTTAAATGGAACTCGACGATCTGCAGCCATCTGGTTGTTTTCTTTCTCATCGTTTATGCATCAGTCTGGCACCGCAAGTCTCTCTGGCTTGTGCCGGGTCACCGAGCACCTTTTCCTGAGTAGTAACAGAGCAGCCAAGGACTGCTCCCAGCTGACTGGAAATGGGATAACCTGCATCATAAACGCCACAGAAACCAAGAACGATGCTGCTCCTCCTCCCGGAGTGGAGTACGTCCACATCCCGGTGCCCGACTCCCCGCAGTCCCCGCTCAGAGACCACTTTGACCAGGTGGCGGATAAAATACAGAGCACCGCGGAGCGCCACGGCTGCACACTGGTGCACTGCAACGCCGGGGTGAGCCGCTCCGCCGCCCTCTGCTTGGCCTATCTCATGAAGCACCGCGGGGCCAGCCTGCTGGAAGCCCACCGGCTGCTGAAGAGCTGTCGGCCTATCGTCAGGCCGAACCCCGGGTTCTGGAGGCAGCTCATCCAGTATGAGGCGGAGCTGCGTGGGAGTAGTTCAGTCAGGATGGTGCCGTCTGCTTTAGGAGAGATACCTGACATTTACTTAGAGGAGACCCGGAACATGGTGCTTCTGTGAAGAGACGCTCACTCATTGGGGCAATAAACTGTGGTGCTGATGAGCAGTGACGTAAACATGAGTTATCTTTGGGTTAAAAAGACAGACTTAGAGAGTTTTATAAACTGTTTAATACAATCTGAGTAAATACTTGTTTGTATGTGTCCTGTTTTTAATATTTTTCTTAACTTATTTAACAAATTATGTGTTTCTCTTTTGGTCGTGAGATCCTGAGAGAAAGAACCAGATCTGGTCACATATAAGAGGCTTAAATGAGCTTTTGCCATACGGTCTACCCTAATGGTGGGTGATGAGCTCCTGCTCATCAAAATGAGTCAATCAGACAAAAGGCAACGAAACTGAAGTTGGTTTAAAATTCTAGCTTCCGATTCGGGAAATGGCTAAAGGGCGATTCCACCTAATTTTTCAATACCTTCCGCATCTTTAATCGCAATCACAAACATGGTTATAAATATTCTGCTATTAGTTGAGAATAATTTAGTCTAGGTTTGAAGAGTCTAGGTGTTGTAGTTTTGGAATTGGAGCAGTTATACTATGACAGAGATCCCAAAAAAAAGGGTGAAATCAACCTTTATTGAAGTTTCACAAATTAGAAAAAGGTTTCACAAATCACAAACATGGTTTTAAATATTCTGCTATTAGAGCAGAATAATCCAGTCTAGGTTTGAAGCGTTTAGGTGTTGGTAGTTTTTAAACTAGAGTCGATCAAAGATGCGGAAGCTATTGAAAAATTAGGTGGAATCGCCCTTTAGCCATTTCCCGAATCGGAAGCTAGAATTTTAAACCAACTTCAGTTTCGTCAAAAGGCACCAATCCCACCTGGGAACACCCAGAATGTGCTGGAGAGTTTTGTCTGGGTTTCCCTCCAGGACCTGCTAGCCAATCTTGGTTAAGCAGAAGACAATAGATAGGTGGCCACTTAAAAAATTCTATAGGATATTGATTATTGAATAAATGTTCAAAATGTCCAGTTGTCAACAATGACATAATTATTAGGTTAGGATTAGGTTACATCAGAAACTAGTTACAAAACTACAGATGCTGAAATTCAAGCCAAATGTTACACTAACTATTTGCATACTTGTGCATTAGGTCCATCAAGATGACCGTTCAGGGGTATTGAAACATTTTACAATTTAAGCTATGGTATGGAACCTTTCATTGCTCTTACTATTTCGTAATGCTTTTGTCAAAGCCCTATGCATTATTATTACAACAAAATTGACAATAAGAACTATTTATTGCTGTTTTTTTTAGGTCACTGCATGGCTGCGGTGGTGTCACAGCAATCAAGGAACCACAAGCACAAATACTGCTCTTGGAAAACATTCCTACTTGTAATTAGCATCTTTAGGATACCAGTCACATAAAGAATAGTGATTTGTCTCACTGCAAATCACAACTGCATTTAGTCAAGTTTTCAAATTTATTGATAGTTTCACTGAATAAACAGTGGGAAAAAAATTGTAAAGTTAACAATCCCCACAGTATGGACATTTTGGGGGGTGTTAAACATTAACTGGAATTTGTCATGACAATAATAATCAGCATTATAAGAAATGTATCACGATGAACTATAAACAATAGGGCCCACCCTTACATGCCGACCTTTGTGGAATTGGACACCAGTGTCAGACTGCAAAAGACTTGCTGATGTTCACCTTTCAGCAGAACGACCTCAAACAACAGAAAGCTTCGGATCAAAGCATAATCACGCGTCAGAACGTTTAGTCAGAATCTAGATGTATGATCTGTGAGGACCGGAAAGCTGCTGTCAGAGCAAAAGGTACATAAAGAAAAAAGCATCAACTCAGCTTCAAATGAACGCTACAGTTGCCAGCTTTGAACTCTTAAAAAGTTTTTACTTTGTGTTGGTGTACCTCACACCAATACAAAGTAAAATATCAATGAAATACTTTAAGGTTGTAAATTTGAGAAAATGTGGGGAAGTTCAGGATGTTTAAGTACTTCTGCAAGGTACTGTGTCTGCTAAAATAATGCAAGACTAGCATGCAATCTTGTTATATTTGAGGGCATTTTTTAAAACCAGAGCAGACAAAACTTGATATTACATTTTATAATAAAATGTCTTGTTTTCCCCATCCAGATTAGAGTCATGCTGTGCATATCTACTTTAACCAGAGATATTAAGAAGCTTTCTTTCCATCCTGGAATGATAATGTAATTTTGCAGTTTTTTGCCCTTTTAGCCCATTCCTTTTTGCAGATGACAGGGATTAAATTAGAGATGTGCTATTTAAAGTATTCTAAGAGAAAAAAGTGACAGAAGAAAGTTAAAAAATAGCTTTTATTTTAATAGAAGCAGTCAGCTGTTCATATTTGATATGAAGTAAAACAGCAGAATGTCTATACAATTCTTTTTGAAACTCAGAGGACCAAAAAGATTAACTGTTTAGCATACTACAAACATGGCTTCCAGGAAGCAGCAGAATATTTTCTCTTTCACCAAAACTTGCTAGAAAAAAAAGATTACTGAAAGTATGAGGCAAAGAAAAAAAAAAGACAGCAGCACAATAAATCACAATATTTTCTTAAATCATTTGGCACAGGTATGGCATTTTTTTCTAAATACAAAAACTAATCCATTCAAGTTGAAAGAACAAACTTCTTATTTTAGTGGTCATGTCATGTGTACAGAGCAATCTTTTTCCTGAAAGAACCAAAACATAGAGGCTGCAGCCAAATCCCACCCTACAAATGCAATTTAAGGTAGAAGCAATATGTTGTGGACAACAGATCCAACCCATCAAGTGGTATAAGTTGAGACAAAAAAAAACAAAAAACACCCAAAAGTCACCATTGGCCAAGCATGCTATAACTGGACTGACAAGATTTTAACAGTGGCTCCAAAACAGATTGTTTAAGGAAACAGCACAAATAAAGGCATTTAAACAGAAACATGACATTGACGACTTATTCAGGTGCATGTTGAAATCTGTCCAGTATCATAAAATAAGACGGAAGTGCAGACAACTGATTTGCTACTTCTACACCCTGAGTGAGGGCCTTCGACAGGCCAGATTGCAAAAGCAGTGCAAAATACTGCAAGCCTATTTCACATAACTTCCTTTTTTTAATGCAAGCCTATTTCACATAACTTCCTTTTTTTACTCCCCTCCATCTCAGCCCCCTCTAACTTCCTCCAATTCCCAATAAGGCATCAGTGTCGTCTGCATAGTCATTCAACATTTAGAAGTCAAGAATAGAAGAATGTCCATTTAACAGGTCATTTTATTTACTGTAGATCCATGATTTGTATCCACTCGCAGTCTACTAAAGCCGTTTTCTCAGCTTCTCTGGGCAGCTTTGGATCACATCTGAAAGAAAAATAGTTCAAAGTCAACAAAATTTGATTGGACTTCATGAGTCTCTCATCCATGCAGGTGGTGAAAAAGATCATCATAACAATGCTTAAACATGGCGGTGGCAGTGTGATGGTCTGGGAGTGTTTTATTGATTCAGCACCCGGATGAATTTTGAAGTCCACCTATGAATTTCAAATTAAAGAATCAAAAGAGGAAAACTAAATGAAGGCTTTGGAGCGGCCTAGTTAAAGTCTAGATTAAACGGCAACTGAGATTCTCCGTCATGACCTTAAACAAACTGTACATGCTCAAAAACCTTCCCATTTGATTAAAAATAAAAAACATTGCTGGGCCTGGTCAGTTTGGACAGTTTCTTTGGTTTAATAAATGAAATCATTTGAATGGTGTTTTATTTGTATTCATTCTGGCTATGCTTGTCTGATATTAAAATGTGTTTAAAGAAATGAAACCTTTAAGTGTGACAAAACAAAAAAAATAAATCTATAAACATAAAAATACGTTTTCACTGCACTACAACAACATTAATTTTTTGCATTAGCTGTCTAAAACCAGATAGAGCTCAAGGTAATATAAGTCCATTTCTGATTGGTCGATCAGTCGCTCTTGATGTCTCCTCCCAACAAGTTTATCTGGGGCTTCAGACTGGAAAATAGAGTACATCAAGAAGGTTTTGTCTCATCATGGTCAGATGTTTGGCTTTTCCACTAAAGGTCATGCAGAAGAACTGGTTTGGATTTCATCACACAAAAGTCCAGACAGAGTTTTGTTATTACTTCATAATAAATGTTTCATATTTTTTGTATTTTAGTAATATTGGAAGGACAGTTTTGCATGGAGGTACTATCCAGTATTATCCCTGTAAAAAAATTGTCTAAAATCCTCACCTTAAATTAACATCGTTTAAATGTTCATTTAAACAATGCTGCATGAACACTTTTACCATCAGATTATTAGCATTTTTGTTTTTTCATTTTAAGTTGAAAAGAAAAAAAAAAAAACAATCGGAACTCAAACTAAACTTGATAGTTTTAAAATACCATTTGCAATGTTTTGATAAGCTGCTGTTCCCAGTACGCCTGCTTCTGGCTTCTGATGAAGCGGTTCTTGATATTCATGTTAGCATGTTATCCAGAGGTGCTTCCCTTGTCGTATTGTTAATCCTGTTCCAGTGTGGTCCAAAGACTGGAACCACCCGCCTAGCCAGTTACCTGGGCCAGGACAGAGAGCCCATTCAAATCAGTTGCTAAAAATTCTCTGTTAATGAAGCCGAGAGGAATGAGGTCCGAACTGTATAGCTGCAGAGATCCAGTTAGTTTAGTAAGTGTAAGTGGCAACAGCTCGACTTTAGACGCAAAAAGGACCTTTATCCTGTTTTGTGACTGTGGTGGCGCTAAAAGTCAGCAGATCAATACTTATTTCCAACTCCCTTTTTATTCCCCTCTCAGAATAAAGCTAAAGCATAACTCAGTTGCAAACTGTTCTTTATTGTTGTTCTTTCAATCTCTCATTATGTCAATTGAATTTTAAAAAAAATTAAACATAAAAATATACAATCTCACATTTTGTAGAAAGATTTTTCTAAATAAAAAGGTAAAGATTTTCTCCTTCAGACTGAGTTTGTGCAGTAGGATGGTTTGTCGTAATTCATTGTTGCTACAACTTACATGTTGTTCCAGCTTCTGGTAATTTGAAGATTTAGGTCGACGTGTGGATCTGGAATTCTTCCCTTCCAAAACAAAGGCGATAATCTGGATAAAAAAGATAAAACAAGTTATGATTTAATCAGTTTGTTTTACAAAAATTAGCTGTAGGTTCCTATAGACTAGCTGTCAATAAGAGAACTGTAGTCTAACTGTGCTCAGGGCTCCTTCACACAACAATATGGAGTTACATAAAGTTCAGTTTCATTGTATGTTTAAAGTACCTTGCGCTTGTTGTGCTTAGCGATGTAGAGAATGACCACCACCACAACTCCGGTGACGAAGTAGGCAAAGAAATGACTGTTTTCCTCCTTCATCTCACTTGTACCCTTTGCGTTGTCAAATTGACTACCTGAATTGTCCTTTCCCTGCGGCTTATCTGCATTTGCGCCTTTGTCGGAGTTGCCAGCTGAATTGTCCTTTCCCTGCGGCTTATCTGCATTTGCGCCTTTGTCTGAGTTGCCAGCTGAATTGTCTTTTCCCTGCGGCTTATCTGCATTTGCGCCTTTGTCTGAGTTGCCAGCTGAATTGTCCTTTCCCTGCGGCTTATCTGCATTTGCGCCTTTGTCGGCGTTGCCAGATGAATTGTCCTTTTCCTGTGGCTTATCTGCATTTGCGTCGTTGTCGGAGTTGCCAGCTGAATTGTCCTTTCCCTGCGGCTTATCTGCATTTGCGCCGTTGTCGGAGTTGCCAGCTGAATTGTCTTTTCCCTGCGGCTTATCTGTATTTGCGCCTTTGTCGGAGTTGCCAGCTGAATTGTCTTTTCCCTGCGGCTTATCTGCATTTGCGCCTTTGTCTGAGTTGCCAGCTGAATTGTCTTTTCCCTGCGGCTTATCTGCATTTGCGCCTTTGTCGGAGTTGCCAGCTGAATTGTCTTTTCCCTGCGGCTTATCTGCATTTGCGCCTTTGTCGGAGTTGCCAGCTGAATTGTCCTTTCCCTGCGGCTTATCTGCATTTGCGCCTTTGTCGGCGTTGCCAGATGAATTGTCCTTTTCCTGCGGCTTATCTGCATTTGCGCCGTTGTCGGAGTTGCCAGCTGAATTGTCCTTTCCCTGCGGCTTATCTGCATTTGCGCCGTTGTCGGAGTTGCCAGCTGAATTGTCTTTTCCCTGCGGCTTATCTGTATTTGCGCCTTTGTCGGAGTTGCCAGCTGAATTGTCTTTTCCCTGCGGCTTATCTGCATTTGCGCCTTTGTCTGAGTTGCCAGCTGAATTGTCTTTTCCCTGCGGCTTATCTGCATTTGCGCCTTTGTCGGAGTTGCCAGCTGAATTGTCTTTTCCCTGCGGCTTATCTGCATTTGCGCCTTTGTCGGAGTTGCCAGCTGAATTGTCCTTTCCCTGCGGCTTATCTGCATTTGCGCCTTTGTCTGAGTTGCCAGCTGAATTGTCCTTTCCCTGCGGCTCATCTGCATTTGCGCCTTTGTCGGCGTTGCCAGATGAATTGTCCTTTTCCTGTGGCTTATCTGCATTTGCGCCTTTGCCCGAGTTGCCAGCTGAATTGTCCTTTCCCTGCGGCTTATCTGCATTTGCGCCTTTGTCGGCGTTGCCAGATGAATTGTCCTTTTCCTGTGGCTTATCTGCATTTGCGCCTTTGTCGGAGTTGGCAGCTGAATTGTCCTTTCCCTGCGGCTTATCTGCATTTGCGCCTTTGTCGGCGTTGCCAGATGAATTGTCCTTTCCCTGCGGCTTATCTGCATTTGCGCCTTTATCGGAGTTGCCAGCTGAATTGTCCTTTCCCTGCGGCTTATCTGCATTTGCGCCTTTGTCGGCGTTGCCAGATGAATTGTCCTTTCCCTGCGGCTTATCTGCATTTGCGCCTTTGTCGGCGTTGCCAGATGAATTGTCCTTTCCCTGCGGCTTATCTGCATTTGCGCCTTTGCCCGAGTTGCCAGTTGAATTGTCTTTTCCCTGCGGTTTATCTGCATTTGCGCCTTTGCCCGAGTTGCCAGCTGAATTGTCTTTTCCCTGCGGTTTATCTGCATTTGCGCCTTTGCCCGAGTTGCCAGCTACAGCAGTGCTTCCCAGCTTCCCTCCAGTATTTCCCCTGTCACTGCCAGAATCACTTTTTGGAGGATAAATTTCTGGTGCCGCTCTCTTGACACCTGTTGGAGCCCCTGAGAAAAGAAAAAGGAGCAATTAAATACAAAATATCACGGAAACCTCCCGGATGGCAACAGCTCGTTTACCGCTGAATGTCCTTCCAACTTTATTTCTTGCAAAAGTTGACCGATAATTTTGTGCAACTTAAAGTAAGTGAACCTAATCTGATCCTTCAAATTCAGAAAATCCTAAAAATACCTATCATCCAACCAGACATTTAACAAACAAAACATGTCCTATCCACTTCTTGGCCCAAATACCTGTGATGGGCACCAAAAAATTCAGCTCATAGAATGTTATAGTTTTAGTAATCATAACATTCTTAATAAATGTTATTTATTAAGAATAAATAACATTTATTCTTAATAAATGTTATTAATTAATTTATTTATTTATTATTTATTATGTTATTTTATTATTAAAATAGATAAGGCATGAACACAAAAGTAACATTTTTGCTCGAGATAAAGATGAATCTCCTGTCTAGAGTCTCCTTATGGTGCCCCTCTTCTAATGGTTTGTTACATTATGCCTCAAAATCAAGTTGGGCCAAATCTAGCTTCTTCCTCTGTGCATCATCTGAGAGCACTCAGAGCAAGAGCTTTGCCTGTACGTTCACATACAGTGTACAGAGCCAAGTAGACATCTTAAATTTGACACAAATGTGGCGGAGCGAAGATTCTCAAGAGTTGAGTGTATGCCAGAACACTATTGAATGAGATTATGTGAGATTTAAATGCACACCCCTGAAATTATTGTTCACTCACAGAGATATACATGCTCAGATCAGTCTCACTGCATATGCAGACTAGTCACTGCAGCACTCAAGTTGGTGGCACAAGTAATGCTATAGACAAGAAAAGAAACAGGAAGAATCTTTGAAATTATTCTGCCATTGATAGAATAAAAAATGCATCAAAGTATCATTTTACATTAACTACTAGAGCGACAAACTGCTTTGAACAAATAAATATAAAAAATTATAAATACAAAAACAACAAAGACATGAGAAATGAGTCTGTGTCAATGAAAGTATCGGTGTAATTAAAATTAAAAGTCCTGATATAAAAAGTTTATTGTACAAGTTAATCGAATGGCTTTGCCAAGGCTTCATTATGACATTTCATTCTGGAAGTATTTTATAATGCAAGGAAGTCAGCTCTTGGTGACATAAACTGAAAATACTCAAGACATCACTATACAGCATTGCACAGTCATTTGTAATCTACAGTTACTTACAGAAAGTGAGGTAAAATAAGTACCATACACTGAGTACTATGCTTCACATTTTTACTGCATATTTTATTTGCAATCCTAATTTGCTCACTGCATTATCCAAAATCAAAGTATGAATGTATAGCAAAAACTTAACACTCCTTGAGTGACGCTGGACACAACTTTAAACAATATCATCAGTGAAAGTTGAGGTAAAAGAAAATGTACTGACAGAAAGCAATTTTTAAAAAGAATGATTTAAAAAAATCATAAAATGACAGATTTTGAGAAAAAAATCTGTCTTAAGTTTGGAATGACTCCCGCAATGAAATGAGGACTATTAGTTTTAGAGGGAATCAGTAATCATCATTTATTAGTGAGGTTCATTTTGACCTACGTGATAAAAAGTCTTGACAGTGTCATAAAACAGCAGGGAACTGTGTGGAAACAATTGATGGAAGTCCACAACGATTTGAAATTTACTGGAAGGAAGAAAAAACTGCTACGATCAACAAAGGATTAAACTGTGTGAGGCAGCATTTGGCTTAGGTTACCCAAATGGTTAACGACACTGGGCGTGATCTTAGTCTTTTAATGAGAGGATCAAAACGTTATCAAAATTAACCACAATCTAAAAGTTAACTACAGATTTAGATACAAAATTAGCTCAACTATAGTCTTAAGTTTTTAAAGAAAAAACAATAGTGGACAGACCATATAAAAACTCAACAAAAATGGCCACAACATACAGTATCCTCTATTTTTAATCACACTTAAACAGTTTGGATCATTAAACTTGCATAATATCAGAGAAAAATAAACTTGATAATTCTAAAACAGTTATTAAATGGCAATTTTATTCATCAAGTAAAAAAAAGCGACCCAAGACAAGCTGGCCCTATGTGAAAGAAGTACCTACTCCCCTTGTTAAACCATCAATTAATCGAATTACCACAAAACTTCATGAGCCATGCCTAAGCCCAACTGTCTGACCTGTACAATAAAAAAAAATCATAAAAATACTACAACTAGTAGCAAAAAGAACAAAAACATTTGTCTCTTTAATGATATCAAAACTCTAAAAGACTGATTAGACAAAAGTGGAAAACTATTGAAGGTGTGTATTCCATTAAATGTGGTGTGAAACATGGTTTCAGGAAAGGATAATCCTACCTAAGCTAAATATGGTGGCAGCAGTGCAATGGTTGTCGACTGCTTTAGCACCTGGACAAAATATTGTTTACAATAATGAATTCTGCTCTCAACCAGAAAGTTTGGAAAGTCTGTAATTTTAGTCTGTATCCTTAATCCCAAGGGGATTGTAAGGTACTGTAATATGTCACTCTGAATGGTTCTAACAAACAAAATGAATGGTGTAGTCAAAGTCTGGAGTTTAAATGTTGATGTGTTACCTATAAACAATTCAGCAAATAAGAGAGGGCCAAAATTCACGCACACCAATGATAAAGACACATTGGCAGTTATTGTAACCACTTGATGTGTAGCCAACACATTAGGGTTAAGATGCAAATAGTTTTCTCCTTAATAGATTAAATAATAATATAAAATCTGCATTTGCATTTAGTTAGGTGATCCTTGATAACATTTATACAATGATATTAAACATGTACAAAAAGCAATAACAATAGAAAGCTGTAAAAGCCAAACCATTTTTTACAGCAATGCATATGGATAAGGTGAACTGAGCTAAAGGTCTATTTTTTTTATTGTAATTATGCACATTATGTTTTAAATCTGCAACTGAAACATTTGTCGTATACTGGATTAGTGACAGTCTTTGAATGATCTACTTGACTACGCAGATTGCATCAGTGGGCGTCTGCATCTAGAACAGGAAATAATCTACATTCTGCCTCTTTCCGTATCTTGAGAGCTCCATCAAAGTCATTTAAAGGCAAATATTTAAACTGCAATGTGCCTCTGTTCATTTAGTCTATGAGGAGGACTGCATCACAGCATTTTCTAAAATACCAGTTTGAAATAGTTGTCACCCTGCTGTAAGTATTAATGCTTGGTCTCTAGTTTTCTTTTAGTCTCTGTGAATACATGATTCAATAACACTTCAACTTCTTTGTTTGAAAGCTGATTTTTTTTTTCAAACAAAATGAGCAAACAAAAAAAATGAGAAAATGGCTAAACAAAAACCACACTCAGGTGAAGCTGTGAAATAATTGTCACACTAGTGAAAAAAAAGACATTAAAATTTAATCTAATTGTTTATTACTGCACATGATTTAGGAGATGAGGCTTTCTGTCCTGTGCATGTGCTGTGATTCTAAACCTTGGAGACGAAATGTGTGAACACTAACAATCTCTCAATAGAGTTAAGGTTCAGTGGTGGACAATCCATGTGCAAAAACGATGTCTCGTGCTCCGTGAACCACTCTTTCACAATTTTTGCCCAATGAATCGTGGTATTGTTATCTTGGAATAAGCTCATGCCATGAGGGAAGAATCCCCCCTTTGATTAAATAACTTGTATTTAGAGAGTCACCTGACCTCCTTCTTTGGTGTAGTTTTAGGTTCAACACATGATGTTGTTGAACCTAAAACTGACCCAACTGAAGCAACCCCAGATCGCAGCACTGCCCAGAAGCTTGTACAGAAGACACAAGATGGGTGAAATCCTTTTTGTCTGCTTCTCTTCTTACCCTGAGGTGGATATGTATGGACTCATCAGACCACCTAATCTTCTTCCATTCCTCCAGACTCCATTCCTTATGCTCCCTTGCAACTAACAAACTTTTCCTGACTAACATTGTTCTCTTATGACCACACTGTTGTTCAGCCCCAATTCCTTGAGATCATTTCACAATGTGCTCATGGTAATATTCTTACTTTCACTGTAAATATAAAGTCGACTGGCTTGACAGAAGTGGAAAAGTGACCTTAATAACTTGTTGACAAACTATATTTAAATGAGTTTGAGCATTCAGGTCGTTCTGGTTTGTAATTACCTGATAATATGGCAGCTTTTGGGGGGATATCCGCATTTCTGAAATTTTCTTATTCAACATGCTTGTTGTCAAATCTCACTGTGAATATTTGTTTTTACCAACAGCCACATTACGTAATTAAAAAAAAAAATAACACAAACCAATGGCTCATATTAGCTCAGACGCAACACTTGGTTTCCGTAACAGTGACTCATATTTCTAACTAAAATACTAAATAATTTAAACTACACAAACTTCCATTTAAACTATACAAACTTTCACTCACCTGCGACCAACACGCAGAGCAGTAAAATAGAAAGTGACAACAAAGCCGTCCGCATTGTGTCCGCTGCGTCCACCACCCGGTGAAATGTAAACCAAATCTGTATAATCTAATCTGTCCAGTCCTCTCAACTCAATCCCAAGAAACAAACGAGTCAGGACAGTTTGTACGATTTACGTCGCGGTTTTGCTTCCGCGTATAAACCGCTTTTCTTCTGCTGCTCCACCAAACAGGAGGAGTTGTTTTCCGCCCCCTACTGGTTGAATGCATGTATTACATGGATGCTGCTTCATCCGATCTGGTGACTGTAAATGGAGATCAAACTGCAGGAGAAGGACCTCGCTGCAGCAAACAGAAAGGGGCGGGGACGGACCACTGTCAGTCTCAATAATAAGATTCATACCTTATTATTACCAAATAAGCTATGAACCTTATTTGGTAATGGGACCATTGCACTCCGGAATTAAGGGGGCGTTATTTCTTATATTATCCGCGGTCTCCCGTTTTTATTTTCTTTTGAAATCTGTGATATGTCTTCACCTTTAGGGAGGATTTTCACTCTCAGTATGTTTTTGAACTTCTCTCTTTTATTTACTTCAGCGCAGGTCACCGTTTTTAACAAACTATGTAGCTTTCGGTCTACTTCTAAATCTGCTCCTTAGTCGCATCTTTTCGGGCTTGCTACTGCCTCTAGTGTCGTGGGGTGGTAACACAATTAATTTAATTACATTACTAAATCAGAATACCACAACGTTTTTATTATTTATTATTAATTTCGGCATTTCTGGCACCGTATAAGATAAATTATCTTATAAAACACCATATTGTTTAATTTTCTTAAGGATGTAGAGCTAATTGCGTGACATTTAAACAATATTCTTTTACATTATAAATAATATCTATATATCTTCATCAGTTATAGGAGGAACAAAAGAAATAAGGAGACATGAAAAACAACTTGATCAACTATAATAAAAAAACAATTTTCAATGTATACATAAGAAATTTAATTGAGCAATAGCTAATAACAAACAAATGATTTAGGTACAGAAGAATAACAACCCAGGTTGTTACAACCAGGGCTGATAAACCGATACGAGCAAAAATTCACATTTTTGTTTTTACGGTGCCATGTATATTATTCTGAGAGACATTTTATTGGTAGAGTGTTATATATAGGAAAAAATAAGATGGAACTATTTAGTTTATCAATGTGGTAATTTTTCTTCGACTCTAAAACGATAAATCAGATTCATAAAATCACATTATCAACAATTTGTGAATAGAGCAAAACACTTAACAAGCTATAGGTAAATGTTATCATTTAGTTTGGTTAAGAATAATTATTGCACTGTCAATAAATGACCTCTAATAGATGTTCTTAGTTGCCAGAGCAACACAGTAACACCTTCATGAGCTCAAAGGTTCAAACTGACAAAAAAACGAGGATGGATGCTCTCTGCTAAGATATTTCTTGCCATCTTTCATGTTATTTCAGAAAACAGTTGAGACAGAGTTGTTTTTGGTTTCACCACTATTTACCTGCTATTTTACCCGCCATTGAAAGTATTCTTAAAAGATTGTTAGTCTGCAGCTTATGTGGCCAAACGAGCTGAGGAAATGAAAAGTTAAAACTTGAGTTTAAATGTTTTTTTTAACTTGAGTTGAGTTAGAATTCAAGTTAGAACGTTAAGTTTTAACATTTTATCTCAACAACCTATACCTAACTACAGGTTGTACACAACCTCAAGTTGGGCAACCCTAAGATCACTGGGTCTTCTTAAAAGATAGAGTCTCTGAGAACAGTTCTTAAAGATATAGCCAGTGTTTTCAGCAAAGTTGAGCTGACTGTCCAGGAATGACACAAGGAATTTAAATTTTGCCACAGTTTCAACAGGTTGGCCATCAAGTGAAACTGGAATCACTTTCAGGTCTTTTTTATCTCATTTAATTAGCTCTACTTCCTTAAGAAAATGAAAAGGTATGCTCTTTTGTGAGGGAGTTTATCCTTTACGGGTCCAGTAATGCCAGAATTAATAATAAATAATAAAAACGTTGTGGTATTCTGATTTAGTAATGTAATTAAATTAATTCTGTTGCCACCCTCACGCCACTAGAGGCAGTAGCAGGCCCAAAAAGATGGGACTAAGGAACAGATTTAGAAGTGCACCAAAAGCTACAGAATTCGTTAAAAACTGTGAGCTGCACTGAAGTAAATAAAAGAGAGAAGTTCAAATACATGCTGAGAGTGAAAATCATTCCTAAAGGTGAAGATACAGTATATCACAGATTTAAAAAAATAAAAATAAAAACGGCAGGCCGCGGATAATATAGGAAATAGCACCCCCTTCACTTCCGGAGTGCAATGGTCCCATTACCAAATAAGGTAATGAGACTGACAGTGGTCCGTCCCAGCCCCTTTAGGTTTGCTGCAGCGAGGTGTACTTGAACTGCAGTTATTTACCATTTATGGTGACTTAGCTAATCATTACATGTTTCGCATAACTAGCAAAAAAGGGCTTAATAGAAAAGAGTGGCCGTGTTCCAGTTGTGTGTTTACACGCAGATCCGTTTGATTAGGCATTCAGTCACCTGACCAATCACAGCCTCATAGTGTATCCCTTTATGAGCAGCAAAGATTGGTCAGAGAAATATTACAAATTTGATTCATATTTGTAATTCTTTCCATGTACAAGACTTTCCATACACAAAACATGTATGTAAGTAATTTGCTAATTGTATTTTAATTTTGGAAAGTATAGAAATTTAGAAAACTGTTTAATTTATTATTATTAGTATTATTATTATTATTATAACAGAGTATAGTCTAACCAAGGACATTTCACTTGAGTGACAGATAATTACAGGCAAGTGTCCAGGTACTGACAGAGATCAGTAGACTCCCTCTGTTTGACACCACATCCTGTATGTATCGTTGTTCATGCAAGATAGAGACAAAATATGTAATTGAGTGTTTTTAAATTTAAAATACAAAATGTTACCTGAGAAGCCAATTTTAAAATAACAGTTGATCCAGTTGATCCAAAAACCATATAACTTTGAAGGAGTTGCACAGATCCACAGCTCAGGTGAAATAATTTGTAAACATTACACATATTCATCTGAATTCCTAGTGGCAAGAAGAGCAATGATTCAGAGTTCCTGTTTGCAGTGTGCCCAAAGCAATACTGGGCACACACTGCAAACATGGAAGAAATTGCTCTGCTCAGATGAGACCAAGAATGAACATTTACAGAACTCAAAGATGGTGGTGACAGAATCATGCTGTGAGGATATTTCTTTTTCAGCAGGGACAGGAAGCTGATAACTTGATGTGATCATGAATTGAGCTCATTACAAGGGAATCCAGGAAGACTACCGAATGATCAGATAAGGAAGTAAATAAACTTAGCAGTTGTTGACAACTGGGGAGGAGTTTGAGGCTAATCAGTGGAATGTTGTGCCACTGAATGAGAAACTGAATGGAAGAGCTGCAGGAAAATGATAAACAAACAGAGACATTAACACAGAGAAAAAAGGATTTTACCAAGCCAAGAGTTAGACTAACACTAAAACAATATCCAAATAAGTACTACTAACTGTGTATTGGAAAAACCGGGAGTGAGCAACAAAATGATCCTATACCCAAAAATGATCTCCAACAAATGCACAACTTAAGTGAAATACAAAGAACAAGAGCTCACCACTGACCCTAAACATGCAGACTGAGAAAGGGTTTAAAACATGGCACAGTCCTCACTTTTGGTGTTGGCCTGTCAGAGATATATAGGCACCCTTATGACAAAATTTTATCGGTGGACTGATTTATGACCCTAATCATTAATTACATTTAATTTCCGGTGACCGGATGTGCCTCCCCTAAAATAAACATTCCTTTGACATCTGTTAGTCCCATCTTTGTGACACTTTGTTTTGGTAAACTCCTTATGACCTGAAGGAGTCAGAAGGACTCCTTCTGACTCCTTCAGAAGGAGGAGTCAATTAACAATTAACTCAAATTAACAATTTGAGTAATTAACTCTTTGAGTTTGAGTTAAGTATGAAAAAACAATAAGTATTTGATAATTAAGAGTAATATATAGTGTATACTATACCTAGAGAAGTTTAAATAGATTCGGATGTTGTAATTACCTCTGGTTTTAAACAGAATGTCTTCCTGATACACAGCATGATGGGTGGGGGGAACTGACCCCAGACCTGCTCGACATGCCATCTGTGTGAAGGAGTAAAAGCCCCTCAGGATGATCAGGACATTTGCTCACCAACTTTGTGACATCTTGCTTTCGTAAACGCCTTCCAACCTCTATGAGGTTTAGGAAGAATACAATTAAAAGGGATCAACAATAAACATTTACTTCTAGGTACAGTCTAACAGTTGGCATAGGATGATGAGACAGTGACAAACAGACAAAGGCCACAAAGGGAACGATCGATGGCAGTGGTGCTCAGTGTGCATGGGTGTACGGGGGTGTGTGTGTGTGCGTGTGAGGGGTGTGTGGGCACATGTGACCACCTGTTAGGGAATTAAAGTACAACACAATTAAAGTATGAAAAACAATAAGTGATCATCAGTATCAAGAATAATATATAGTTTGTCACCTTTTCTAGAAAAGTTTAGATTTAGAATCTTGTAATTACCTAAGGTTTTGCTCACCAAGCCGTTTGTGCGTCCGTGCGCGTCGCTGCGTAAGAGTAAACACATACCTCTAAAGAAAACCTGCAGTTTCACTGTTTTACTGCATTATTTATGGTAGCACGATTCGTCAGTGCTGACTATGAGTTTGTGATTTCCTTCATCCGTTCCGAAAAACGCACTTAAATTTTAAACTCTTATAGATTTTTTTTCTGTAACACTTGCTAGTGTGATACATTTCAGTAAATGTTCCTCATTTGTACATGTACTTCTTAAGAATATGTGACAGACAGGAAACAGGCCTACGTAAGGTTACTCAAATTTAACTTTTATCTTTCCACAGATAAAGTGAAAAACAACCTCTAACATCACTTCCTTGCTGGTCTTCAGCATGCTTTGAATGCATTATCTGGTTTCTCTTACTTGAACCCGCCCAACTTGAAACCTGATTGGCATGTTAGCCTTTTATATATATTTTTATATATATTTCCTTTATTTAACCAGGTAAACCTCGTTGAGATCTAGATCTCATTTTCAAGAGGGACCTGGAAAATTTTTTTTGCAATACATAGCAACCTAGTTACAAGATAAAAACAAAATTAATTTAATTGCTTTTGATTCCCTCCCAGTGAGGCGGTGTTTCATAAAGCAAACTGTTTGTCAAATTGTTGATCTGCGTGGTGGCTGTTTGAAACGATGAGGAAACATGGTGACTGAGTTTTAGACACTAGTAGCCAGCTCATGCAGCTTTTTTACGAGATGGCAGTTCTAAAAGTGCGTACCTTTAAAATATGAACAAATATGTACAATTCCATAATTATTCGATCCAGCAGTTATAGAAGTTTGGTAATTCAGGGATTGTGGTTTACTCGAGTGAGTATATTTTATTTTTTAGGTAAAGCGTACCAATAGTGAACTTAGTCAATGTTATTGGGGCCTGCCATGCAAAGCAATGGCAGGAACCTATTACTATTGTCGGAGAGAGTGTTTCTTTCTTCTTCTTTATTTTTCTTCCGTAACCGTTAATGCGGCTCATACTGCTGGGTGCACACCTACAAATGAGGTATCAAAACGTGCAGAAAATTCACGCCATTGGAGCTATTACTTTTGGTGGGATTTGGGCTTAACGTGGCGACATAATTCGCAAAAAACTACGAAAAAAACCCCATTATAAGTCAATGGGAAAAATCCTGGAAATACCCTATTTTTGAGGATTTTCTGTGTCGTCACAAATTCACCTAGAAATGCCATTCAAATTTCATTTTGTAGATACGTCTGTGATCTCTTCGAAAGTGAAGACGGCTCGTCGGTACCAGTTACGGTTTGTCCACAATTTGCCTCTAAGCGACCCAAACTTTCTCATTTTTGCTCAAATTAGAGTGAGAGCCGATCTCGGTTCAGATCTGGGCACAACATTTCTTTCTCTCATCACTGTAAATGCTCTGAGTGAGGTACAGATATGAATCTCGGGACTATCGCAGAAGACACATTGAACTGTCATACGCTTAAAACGCTTTTCGAATATGTATTACGGTTCCCGAACAAGAAGGATTTGTTTCCAATGCTTTTTTTCAGTAAAACACGTTTTACTACACACTTGTGTGTTTGAGAGCTCAGAGCTCACACCCTGCTGAGACCATTATTTACCATAGCAACGGAACTCAAGAGGCTATTGGCTGCTGATTTGTACTACAAATACGCATCACTGTAGTTCTATATGACTTTTCATCCAAAGCACTGTTACACATGGTATTAGTTTGGCCCTTTGAAATGAAGCTTAACAAAATTTTCAAAATAAAAGCCTTGAATATTTTTACATGACGTAATTGCTCTTTTTGACTTTATTTGACTTTTTCATCCAAAGCACTGTTACACATGGTATTAGTTTGGCCCTTTGAAATGAAGCTTAACAAATATTTCAAAATAAAAGCCTTGAATATTTTTACATGACGTAATTGCTCTTTTTGACTTTATTTGACTTTTTCATCCAAAGCACTGTTACACATGGTATTAGTTTGGCCCTTTGAAATGAAGCTTAACAAATATTTCAAAATAAAAGCCTTGAATATTTTTACATGACGTAATTGCTCTTTTTGGCTTTATTTGACTTTTTCATCCAAAGCACTCTTACACGTGGTATTAGTTCAGAACTTTAAAATGAAGCATACTGAAAATTTCAAAATAAAAGCCTTGAATATTTTTACATCATGTAATTGCTCTTTTTGGCTTTATTTGACTTTTTCATCCAAAGCACTGTTACACGTGGTATTAGTTTGGCCCTTTGAAATGAAGCATACTGAAAATTTCAAAATAAAAGCCTTGAATAGTTTTTACATGACGTAATTGCTCTTTTTGGCTTTATTTGACTTTTTCATCCGAAGCACTCTTACACGTGGTATTAGTTCGGAACTTTAAAATGAAGCATACTGACAATTTCAAAATAAAAGCCTTGAATATTTTTACATCAGCTACTTGTGTTTTGAGCATTATATAACTATTTTAACCCAAGGACTATTACGCATGGGATTAGTTTGGCCCTTTGAAATGAAGTTTAACAAAACTTCCAAAATAAAAGCCTTGACAACATTTTAAATCGTACCGAATGGTGCACGTCCGCCTCGCTTAACGTTCTTGCGGTTCTCCGCGTGCCACTGATCACGTCGCGGCGTTCTTTAGCGTCAACGCCGATTTGTGGCGTGACGACGCCGGGCCCGAACCCCACGGCCGCGCCTTGGCAGGCCCCGGCTAAATTTCTTCCGAAATTTTCTAGTTATAAGTTGGGCTAGATGTCAGAAGATGTAAGAAAGTCTCCGTGAGAGGGGGTATTTAAAAAAAAACACAAATTCACTGATTGAATTGTTGGTTGATAGCCAGCATATATTTGAATTTGTGCAACAAACACCAAAAGAAAAAAAAAATACTATATAAAACCTGAATGGCCATTCAGTTTGCAAAATATTTACACAGACCATCATTCAATAAATCGATAGAAATCCAAGTGCACACATCCAAACATCAAATCTAAATAAATAATATTTAAATTAGATTTGTAGTAAATATTTTAATACAGACTGATGGTTTACATTGATCATTTATAAGCTTTAGTAATGGAAAATTCAACAACAACCGGTGTGCTATATTTTGTTAGTGAACACACTTAAGTGTGTAAGAAAATAGATGGAGGGAAAACATCATTAGGGCCAAGAAACATACAGCATATAAGTCAGAGACAAAAGTAGTGGATAATTTTAAAGGTAAAAAAAACAACAATTTCCCATGTTGGAGCAACTCTTGGAGCGTGGCTGTGCAATGTAAAAAACTTTCAACTTTAGGGAAAGCTGAAATATACATATGAGTAGCCTCACCGAGGCCTGTTTAGTCCCTGTCACATATTCTTAAGAAATAAATTTATAGATGAGGAACTTTTACTGACATGTATCACACTAGCAAGTGTTACAGAAAAAAAAAATCTATGAGTTTGAAATGTATTTAAACCAACTTTTACTATTTTGGAGGAAGCATGAAGCAGTGGGAAGATCAGTGTTGATTCAACAGCAAGAAAAAAACTGAACGAAAGCATTCACAATGATGTGAGGCCAAATTCTGGAAAGGAAGTGATATTAGAGGTTAATATCACTTAGTAATATCACACAGATAAATTCACTTTATCTGTGGAAAGATAAAAGTAAAATTTGAGTAACCTTACGTAGGCCTGTTTACTGTCTGTCACATATTCTTAAGAAGTACATGTACAAATGAGGAACATTTACTGAAATGTATCACACTAGCAAGTGTTACAGAAAAAAAAATCTATAAGAGTTTAAAATTTAAGTGACAGTTTTCGGAACGGATGAAGGAAATCACAAACTCATAGTCAGCACTGATGAATCGTGCTACCATAAATAATGCAGTAAAACAGTGAAACTGCAGGTTTTCTTTATAGGTATGTGTTTACTCTTACGCAGCGACGCGCACGGACGCACAAACGGCTTGGTGAGCAAAACCTTAGGTAATTACAAGATTCTAAATCTAAACTTCTCTAGGAAAGGTGACAAACTATATATTATTCTTGATACTGATTATCACTTATTGTTTTTCATACTTTGTGTTATACTTTAATTCCCTCACACGTGGTCACATGTGCGCACACACCCCTCACGCACACACACTGAGCACCACTGCCATCGATCGTTCCCTTTGTGGCCTTTGTCTGTTTGTCACCAACTGTTAGACTGTACCTAGCAGTAGATGTTTATTGTTAATCCCTTTTAATTGTATTCTTCCTAAACCTCACAGAGGTTGGAAGGACTTTACTAAAGCAAGGTGTCACAAAGATGGTGAGTAAATGTCCTGACCATCCCGAGATTCATTTTGTGCTGGTGTATAAATTGTACCTACCAGAGAGAATGTTTTATTGCTGATCCCTATTAATTGCATTCTTCCTAAACTTCATAGAGGTCGGAATGAGTTTTTGACAAAATGTCCTAACCATCCTGAGGGGCTTTTACCCCCTCACATTGATGGCATGTCGAGCAGGGCTGGGGTCAGTTCCTACCCCCCAGCTTCAAATGAACGCTACAGTTGCCAGCTTTGAACTCTTACTTTGTGTTGGTGTACCTCACACCAATACAAAGTAAAATATCAATGAAATACTTTAAGGTTGTAAATTTGAGAAAATATGGGGAAGTTCAGGATGTTTAAGTACTTCTGCAAGGTACTGTGTCTGCTAAAATAATGCAAGACTAGCATGCAATCTTGTTATATTTGAGGGCATTTTTTAAAACCAGAGCAGACAAAACCTGATATTACATTTTATAATAAAATGTCTTGTTTTCCCCATCCAGATTAGAGTCATGCTGTGCATATCTACTTCAACCAGAGATATTAAGAAGCTTTTTTTTCCATCCTGGAATGATAATGTAATTTTGCAGTTTTTAGCCCTTTTAGCCCATTCCTTTTTGCAGATGACAGGGATTAAATTAGAGATGTGCTATTTAAAGTATTCTAAGAGAAAAAAGTGACAGAAGAAAGTTAAAAAATAGCTTTTATTTTAATAGAAGCAGTCAGCTGTTCATATTTGATATGAAGTAAAACAGCAGAATGTCTATACAATTCTTTCTGAAACTCAGAGGACCAAAAAGATTAACTGTTTAGCATACTACAAACATGGCTTCCAGGAAGCAGCAGAATATTTTCTCTTTCACCAAAACTTGCTAGAAAAAAAACGATTACTGAAAGTATGAGGCAAAGAAAAAAAAAAAAGACAGCAGCACAATAAATCACAATATTTTCTTAAATCATTTGGCACAGGTATGGCATTTTTTTTCTAAATACAAAAACAAATCCATTGAAGTTGAAAGAACAAACTTCTTACTGATTTGCTACTTCTACACCCTGAGTGAGGGCCTTCGACAGGCCAGATTGCAAAAGCAGTGCAAAATACTGCAAGCCTATTTCACATAACTTCCTTTTTTTAATGCAAGCCTATTTCACATAACTTCCTTTTTTTACTCCCCTCCATCTCAGCCCCCTCTAACTTCCTCCAATTCCCAATAAGGCATCAGTGTCGTCTGCATAGTCATTCAACATTTAGAAGTCAAGAATAGAAGAATGTCCATTTAACAGGTCATTTTATTTACTGTAGATCCATGATTTGTATCCACTCGCAGTCTACTAAAGCCGTTTTCTCAGCTTCTCTGGGCAGCTTTGGATCACATCTGAAAGAAAAATAGTTCAAAGTCAACAAAATTTGATTGGACTTCATGAGTCTCTCATCCATGCAGGTGGTGAAAAAGATCATCATAACAATGCTTAAACATGGCGGTGGCAGTGTGATGGTCTGGGAGTGTTTTATTGATTCAGCACCCGGATGAATTTTGAAGTCCACCTATGAATTTCAAATTAAAGAATCAAAATAAGAAAACTAAATGAAGGCTTTGGAGCGGCCTAGTTAAAGTCTAGATTAAACTGCGACTGACCTTAAACAAACTGTACATGCTCAAAAACCTTCCCATTTGATTAAAAATAAAAAACACTGCTGGGCCTGGTCAGTTTGGTCAGTTTCTTTGGTTTAATAAATGAAATCATTTGAATGGTGTTTTATTTGTATTCATTCTGGCTATGCTTGTCTGATATTAAAATGTGTTTAAAGAAATGAAACCTTTAAGTGTGACAAAACAAAAATAAATAAATAAATAAAATAAAAATAAAATAAATCTATAAACATAAAAATACGTTTTCACTGTACTACAACAACATTAATTTTTTGCATTAGCTGTCTAAAACCAGATAGAGCTCAAGGTAATACAAGTCCATTTCTGATTGGTCGATCAGTCGCTCTTGATGTCTCCTCCCAACAAGTTTATCTGGGGCTTCAGACTGGAAAATAGAGTACATCAAGAAGGTTTTGTCTCATCATGGTCAGATGTTTGGCTTTTCCACTAAAGGTCATGCAGAAGAACTGGTTTGGATTCCATCACCCAAAAGACCAGACAGAGTTTTGTTATTACTTCATAATAAATGTTTCATATTTTAGTGATATTGGGAAGGACAGTGGTGCATGGAGGCAGCTTATGTACACAGATATTTATTCCAGTATTACCCCTGTAAAATAAATTGTCTAAAATCCTCACCTTAAATTAACATCGTTTAAATGTTCATTTAAACAATGCTGCATGAACACTTTTACCATCAGATTATTAGCATTTTTGTTTTTTCATTTTAAGTTGAAAAGAAAAAAAACAAAACAATCGGAACTCAAACTAAACTTGATAGTTTTAAAATACCATTTGCAATGTTTTGATAAGCTGCTGTTCCCAGTACGCCTGCTTCTGGCTTCTGATGAAGCGGTTCTTGATATTCATGTTAGCATGTTATCCAGAGGTGCTTCCCTTGTCGTATTGTTAATCCTGTTCCAGTGTGGTCCAAAGACTGGAACCACCCGCCTAGCCAGTTACCTGGGCCAGGACAGAGAGCCCATTCAAATCAGTTGCTAAAAATTCTCTGTTAATGAAGCCGAGAGGAATGAGGTCCGAACTGTATAGCTGCAGAGATCCAGTTAGTTTAGTAAGTGTAAGTGGCAACAGCTCGACTTTAGACGCAAAAAGGACCTTTATCCTGTTTTGTGACTGTGGTGGCGCTAAAAGTCGGCAGATCAATACTTCTTTCCAACTCCCTTTTTATTCCCCTCTCAGAATAAAGCTAAAGCATAACTCAGTTGCAAACTGTTCTTTATTGTTGTTCTTTCAGTCTCTCATTATGTCAATTGATTCTTAAAAAAAAATTAAACATAAAAATATACACTGCCTGGCCAAAAAAAAAGTCGCCACCTGGATTTAACTAAGCAAATAGGTACAAGCCTCCTATTGGATAAGTACTGCATAGGCGATTATCTTTCAGCTGGCAACAAGTTATTTAACCCCAGCTGATGCAATGAGTAACTCCTCATTTCTTTAACAACCATGGCAAAAGACACATCCTGTGGTCGTGGAAAAGACGTTAGTCTGTTTAAGAAGGGCCAAATCATTGGCATGCATCAAGCAGAGAAAACATCTAAGGAGATTGCAGAAACTACTAGAATTGGGTTAAGAACTGTCCAACGCATCATTAAAAACTGGAAGGATGGTGGGGAACCATCGTCTTCCAGGAAGAAATGTGGTCGGAAAAAAATCCTGAATGATCGTGATCGGTGATTACTTAAACGTTTGGTCAAATCAAATCGAAGAAAAACAACAGCAGAACTCAGGAGTATGTTTAATTGTGAACGCAAAAGCATTTCCACACGCACAATGCAAAGGGAACTCAAGGGGTTGGGATTGAACAGCTGTGTAGCCGTAAGAAAACCTCTAATCAGTAAGGCTAACCAGAAAAAAAGGCTTCAGTTTGCTAGGGAGCATAAAGATTGGACTCTGGAGAAATGGAAGAGGGTCATGTGGTCTGATGAGTCCAGATTTACCCTGTTCCAGAGTGATGGGCGCATCAGGGTAAGAAGAGAGGCAGGTGAAGTGATGCACCCATCATGCCTAGTGCCTACTGTACAAGCCTGTGGGGGCAGTGCTATGATCTGGGGTTGCTGCAGTTGGTCAGGTCTAGGTTCAGCAACATTGTGTGCCCAAAGAATGAGTTCAGCTGACTACCTGAATATACCGGATGACCAGGTTATTCCATCAATGGATTTTGTCTTCCCAAATGGAACGGGCATATTCCAAGATGACAATGCCAGGATTCATCGGGCTCACATTGTGAAAGAGTGGTTCAGGGAGCATGAGACATCTTTTTCACACATGGATTGGCCACCACAGAGTCCAGACCTTAACCCCATTGAGAATCTTTGGGATGTGCTGGAGAAGGCTTTGCGCAGTGGTCAGACTCTCCCATCATCAATACAAGATCTTGGTGAAAGATTAATGCAACACTGGATGGAAATAAATCTTGTGACACTGCAGAAGCTTATTGAAACAATGCCACAGCGAATGCGGGCTGTAATCAAAGCTAAAGGCGGTCCAACAAAATATTAGAGAGTGTGACCATTTTTTGGTGGCGACTTTTTTTTTGGCCAGGCAGTGTACAATCTCACATTTTGTAGAAAGATTTTTCTGAGTAAAAAGGTAAAGATTTTCTCCTTCAGACTGAGTTTGTGCAGTAGGATGGTTTGTCGTAATTCATTGTTGCTACAACTTACATGTTGTTCCAGCTTCTGGTAATTTGAAGATTTAGGTCGACGTGTGGATCTGGAATTCTTCCCTTCCAAAACAAAGATGATAATCTGGATAAAAAAATAATAATAAATAAAAAATACGATTTTAATCAGTTTGTTTTACAAAAATTAGCTGTAGGTTCCTATAGACTAGCTGTCAATAAGATAACTGTAGTCTAACTGTGCTCAGGGCTCCTTCACACAACAATATGGAGTTACATAAAGTTCAGTTTCATTGTATGTTTAAAGTACCTTGCGCTTGTTGTGCTTAGCGATGTAGATGTAGAGAATGGCCACCAGCACCACTCCGGTGACAAAGTAGGCAAAGTAATGAATGTTTTCATCCTCCATCACTCTTGTACCCACTGGATTGTCAGATTGACGACCTGTAGGGTGCTTTCCCTTTGTATCGGCTGCATTTTCGTCTTTGTCGGTTTCACTAGCAAAATAATACTTTCCCTGCGTATCGGCTGTATTTGTGTCTTTGTTGGTTTCACCAGCAAAATAATACTTTCCCTGCGTATCGGCTGTATTTGTGTCTTTGTCGGTTTAACCAGCAAAATAATACTTTCCCTGCATATAAGCTGTATTTGTGTCTTTGTCGGTTTCACCAGCAAAATAATACTTTCCCTGCGTATCGGCTGTATTTGTGTCTTTGTTTATTTCACCAGCAAAATAATACTTTCCCTGCGTATCGGCTGTATTTGTGTCTTTGTCGGTTTCACCAGCTACATTCTTCTTTCCCCGCATATAAGCTGTATTTGTGTCTTTGTCGGTTTCACCAGCAAAATAATACTTTCCCTGCGTATCGGCTGTATTTGTGTCTTTGTCGGTTTCACCAGCAAAATAATACTTTCCCTGCGTATCGGCTGTATTTGTGTCTTTGTCGGTTTCACCAGCAAAATAATACTTTCCCTGCGTATCGGCTGTATTTGTGTCTTTGTCGGTTTCACCAGCAAAATAATACTTTCCCTGCGTATCGGCTGTATTTGTGTCTTTGTCGGTTTCACCAGCTACATTCTTCTTTCCCCGCATATAAGCTGTATTTGTGTCTTTGTCGGTTTCACCAGCAAAATAATACTTTCCCTGCGTATCGGCTACATTTTCGTCTTTGTCAGTTTCACCAGCTAAATTCTTCTTTCCCTGCATATTGGTTGTATTTTCGTGTTTGTGAGAGTCACCAGCTACAGCACTGTTTAACAGCTTCCCTCCAGTATTTCCCTTGTCACTGCCAGAATTACTTTTTGGAGAATCAATTTCTGATGCCGGTGTCTTGACACCTGTTGGAGCCCCTGAGAAAAGAAAAAGAAGCAATTAAATACAAAATATCACGGAAACCTCCCGCATGGCAACAGCTCGTTTATTGCTGAATGTCCTTCCAACTTGATTTCTTGCAAAAGTTAACCGATAAGTAAGTGAACCTTATCTTATCCTTCAAATTCAGAAAATCCTAAAAAATCGATCATGCAACCAGACATTTAACAAACAAAACAGGTTTGTAATTACCTGATAATATGGCAGCTTTTGGGGGGATATCCGCATTTCTGAAATTTTCTTATTCAACATGCTTGTTGTCAAATCTCACTGTGAATATTTTTTTTTACCAACAGCCACATTACGTAATTAAAAAAAAAAATAACACAAACCAATGGCTCATATTAGCTCAGACGCAACACTTGGTTTCCATAACAGTGACTCATATTTCTAACTAAAATACTAAATAATTTAAACTACACAAACTTCCATTTAAACTACACAAACTTTCACTCACCTGCGACCAACACGCAGAGCAGTAAAATAGAAAGTGACAACAAAGCCGTCCGCATTGTGTCCGCTGCGTCCACCACCCGGTGAAATGTAAACCAAATCTGTATAATCTAATCTGTCCAGTCCTCTCAACTCAATCCCAAGAAACAAACGAGTCAGGACAGTTTGTACGATTTACGTCGCGGTTTTGCTTCCGCGTAGAAACCGCTTTTCTTCTGCTGCTTCACCAAACAGGAGGAGTTGTTTTCCGCCCCCTACTGGTTGAATGCATGTATTACATGGATGCTGCTTCATCCGATCTGGTGACTGTAAATGGAGATCAAACTGCAGGAGAAGGACCTCGCTGCAGCAAACAGGAAGGCAAGGCAACTTTATTTATATAGCACCTTTCAGCCAAAGGCAATTCAAAGTGCTTGTACAAAAAAGTTAAAAACAACAAGAAGATAATAATAAAATTAAATTAAAAATCAAGCAGATTAAAAATAAACAAAAAATAAACATTACAATTTTGAATATAGTTTAAAAAAACAAAAATTTAAGAATAGGCAACGTCAAATAAGAAGGATTTTAACCTTGTTTTAAGTAAACTCATGGTAGGGGCTGTCTTACAGTGAGCAGGAAACTTATTCCAGAGTGTTGGAGCATAAAAACTAAAAGCTGCTTCACTGTGTTTAGTTCTGACTTTCGGAATAGTTAGAAGGTTTGATTCTGATGATCTTAAAGGTCTGAGTGGTATATATGGTTGAAGAAGATCAGGGTAAAAAATGTAAAATGTAAATGTAAAAAAGGGGAGGGGACGGACCACTGTCAGTCTCAATAATAAGGTTCATACCTTATTATTACCTGGGGTGGGCTTTTAAAATAGAAAGTTTTAAAAGGGACCATTGCACTCCGGAAATGAAGGGGGCGTTCACGGTCACGGGACGAAAGACAAGGACCGGAAGTAGACGTAAGAGGTCTGAAGTGCACATCATTATGACCAGTGTAACCAGTGGCCTTTTGTCCACATTCTGTTAAGCCAGTCCAAGACACTAACGAGAAAAACACAGCACATAGGGCTGTACCGTGTATTAGCTGCCAAAGTTTAAACACAGTTCCCAAAATCCTATGTACACTATACTTCTTCTGATGTATTTGTAATTTTTTTTTTCCTTCGGGGGCAGGGGTGGGGGGTTGTTTGTATTGTTTTGTTTTTGTATTTATCCTCTTTTTTTTGCAGAACACAAAAGATCTTTATACTTTTGTGGTCTCATGTTTTTATTTTCTTTTGAAATCTGTGATATATCTTCACCTTTAGGAAGGATTTTCACTCTCAGTATGTTTTTTGAACTACTGTCTTTTATTTACTTCAGCTCAGCTCACAGTTTTTAACAAACTCCGTAGCTTTCGGTCTACTTCTAAATCTGCTACACCAAAAGCTACAGAATTCCTTAAAAAACTGTGAGCTGCACTGAAGTAAATAAAAGAGAGAAGTTCAAATACATGCTGAGAGTGAAAATCATTCCTAAAGGTGAAGATACAGTATATCACAGATTTAAAAAAATAAAAACGGCAGGCCGCGGATAATATAGGAAATAGCGCCCCCTTCACTTCCGGAGTGCAATGGTCCCATTACCAAATACGGTAATGAGACTGACAGTGGTCCGTCCCAGCCCCTTTAGGTTTGCTGCAGCGAGGTGTACTTGAACTGCAGTTATTTACCAGTTATGGTGACTTAGCTAATCATTACATGTTTCGCATAACTAGCAAAAAAGGGCTTAATAGAAAAGAGTGGCCGTGTTCCAGTTGTGTGTTTAGACGTAGATCCGTTTGATTAGGCATTCAGTCACCTGACCAATCACAGCCTCATAGTGTATCCCTTTATGAGGAGCAAAGATTGGTCAGAGAAATATTACAAATTTGATTCATATTTTTAATTCTTTCCATGTACAAGACTTTCCATACACAAAACATGTATGTAAGTAATTTGCTAATTGTATTTTAATTTTGGAAAGTATAGAAATTTAGAAAACTGATTAATTTTTTTATTATTATTATTATTATTATTATTATTATTATTATTATTATTATTATTATTATAACAGAGTATAGTCTAACCGAGGACATTTCACCTGAGTGACAGATAATTACAGGCAAGTGTCCAGGTACTGACAGAGATCAGTAGACTCCCTCTGTTTGACACCACATCCTGTATGTATCACTGTTCATGCAAGATAGAGACAAAATATGTAATTGAGTATTTAAAATTCAAAATATTACCTGAAAAGCCAATTTAAAAATAAAACACAACTGCAAGACAACAATACTTTTCCCACTGAGCCCAGTTAATCCAAAAACCATATAACTTTGAAGGAGCTACAGAGATCCACAGCTCAGGTGAAATAATTTGTAAACATTACACATATTCATCTGAATTCCTGGTGGCAAGAAGAGCAATGATTCAGAGTTCCTGTTTGCAGTGTGCCCAAAGCAATACTGGGCACACACTGCAAACATGGAAGAAAGTGCTCTGCTCAGATGAGACCAAGAATGAACATTTACAGAACTCAAAGATGGTGGTGACAGAATCATGCTGTGAGGATATTTCTTTTTCAGCAGGGACAGGAAGCTGATAACTTGATGTGATCATGAATTGAGCTCAATACAAGGGAATCCAGGAAGACTACCGAATGATCAGATAAGGAAGTAAATAAACTTAGCAGTTGTTGACAACTGGGGAGGAGTTTGAGGCTAATCAGTGGAATGTTGTGCCACTGAATGAGAAACTGAATGGAAGAGCTGCAGGAAAATGATAAACAAACAGAGACATTAACACAGAGAAAAAAGGATTTTACCAAGCCAAGAGTTAGACTAACACTAAAACAATATCCAAATAAGTACTACTAACTGTGTATTGGAAAAACCGGGAGTGAACAACAAAATGATCCTATACCCAAAAATGATCTCCAACAAATGCACAACTTAAGTGAAATACAAAGAACAAGAGCTCACCACCGACCCTAAACATGCAGACTGAGAAAGGGTTTAAAACATGGCACAGTCCTCACTTTTGGTGTTGGTCTGTCAAAAAATATCTAATCAAAATACATTGAAGCTTGTGGTTGTAATGTGACCGAATGTTAAAAAGTGCAAGACATAGAAATACTTTTACTAGGTGTTGTATTAGACAGCCTACATGATTATTGCTTCCATGGTAACAAGGTTAAGATAAGACCTTTGGTCAAAGACTGAAAGGATCTAAGCTCCTTAAATGTCTATATATTGATATCTGTGGGATTATTGGCATACTGAGGAATTAAGAGAACTCCCCTTTCCTGATAAAACTGAGACATTGGTTAGAGAGCAGCATTGGTGGTCTGTGGTCCAAACAGGTTGTGGTGTGTGGAAGAAAGGACATAGCTGTTGCATTTTGTTAAATTTGGTTCGCAAATGTTAAAAGAAACACAAATATTTGAATTAAGTCCAGATCCAGACATGCTACATGTACATCCTCCTTTTGTATATTTGCCCTTCCTTGCTCAGCAGAGCACAACCTGGATAAGGAACAGGATTCAGACTAAACGGACACTGGTGAATTTCCACCTAACATATCCAGAAAAAACATTTTAAGATAATTCAGGTTTCTGCTGACTGAAGCTGCCTCACATCAAAAGTTTATTTGATAAAGACAAATCTTACATATTATGTACTTTCATTCCACCAAGAAGTTTTTTTTTTCTCATACTAAATGAAGCAGGCATTTCTCAAAATAGTTTCAAGAATAGATTTGATCAACTTGTACATTTTAATGAAATAGAATGTTGAAGATTATTTATACTCTTCTAAATAATTAGTGGGAAATCCTTTCCATTCACTTCTTCCAAGCCTTTCTAGCAATTGCTAAACAGCTGCTTGCAAGTTTCCACTGTTATTTTTATAGAAACAATAATCTTACCTCCAGTCAGAGTAAACATGTTGGTCAAATAAAAGATCACTTTCAATCTAAATAGGAGAGAAGGATTAAAGCTATAGGTGATGATGTGTCGTGTCATTAGAGGCATTGCTGAAGTTTAAAGGTGTTGAGTCTGCACGTACAGTTTGTCAGTCTGAGGAAGGGACCAGGAACCTGAAACATTATTTTATTAACCCCTTAACTGTCACCCCAAAAACATTTAAAAGCAAGTCAATGGGACACTGGTGTCCTCATTGAAAGTGTAATGCAGGAGCTTCAATTAGTGTGGAAATCTACTTTCATGCTCTTTATGCACTCACTTTCTGTAAAGACGCAGTTTAACTCAAAATGCGAATAAATAAATAAAACAAACTTTGATCAGAATTTTTTATTCCGTCTGATAAAACGTGTAAAATCAAAATTATTACTTCAAAATTCTAATGAGAACCCTAAGGTAATATTTTTTACTACTACTACTACTATTACAACTATTACTACTACTATTACTACTACTGCTACTACTGCTACTACTACTACTACTACTACTACTAATAACAACAATAATAATAATAATAATACAGGAGGTATATTCAATTCATTGATCACTTCTCATGTTTTACTCCAAAATCCATCAAAATTTGGCACTACTGCGATCATGTGGCTGAAAAGTGACATGGCGCAGACTGACCTCAAAACGAAGAGGCTGTGTCAATATTTGACTCCATCAACAGATGGCAGTATTGATACATGCTGCCCATTTCAAAACTACCAACAGTTCAGCAGATCACACAACTCTTGCTAATTGAAAAGGTTTCCCAGCAAGTGCAGCTATATTCTTTGCGAGGCTAGTGTTTTTTTTTTTATTATTATTATTCTCAGAAATAAAATAATACTCATTGATCCCTTCGCCTCTCCCTGTGATACCTGTAACAGTGCTGCGCCTGAACATGTGCAGTGGCTTTAGAGAGGAGATAATGATCTAAATGTTAATTGGAGGTGTTTTACATCTCAGCTGGGTGCGGGGGACCTGTGGGTTGTTGTAATGAATATGTTTTAATTGTGGCAGGCTAGTTGACATTTGAAAAGTCCAATGATCCCTCTCATTCTTGACACCCATTTGCATTTCCATCTTTAAGGTCAAACGGGTATGAATAATACATTAAGGAGAGTCTTAAGCTCACAGCGAGCCATACCTGTCGTCACAAAGGCACCACCTGAGTCTTGCTAAGCTCGGTGAATGCTACAGAAACAATCAATTAATATCACTTTAGGAAACCGCATGTGACGCCAGCACCGCATCCTGTTATTAGTGGGACTATAAGGTCATGTAGTCGATAGCAGAATCGAGTCTTTCTGATTACACTTGTGGTTGCTGATCTGAACAGAGGCCTGCATTAATACAGCGCGACTTTCTATGAGCAGCTTCAGGACGTGTGAAATGAAATGGTTAGCCTGGAATAAATCCGAGATCAAAGCAAAACCTGGGGAAAAAAAAGAAGCAGTCCTGGCAAGAGATTGCAGGACTCTAATGAGCAAAAATTAACATGAATTAAATCTGACCTCGTGCTTACATGGCAGATGTTGAGAGGAGCGGCATCCAGACACATAAAAAAAAGATCAGCGCAAACCCTGCAGCTGATTTGAATCATCAAATCAAATCGATCATCATTTAGATGTTACAGGTTCCTTTTCGACATAGAGATCAGATACACGAAGAGGTCCTGCACATGGTGCCTCGCAGGGGTACTTATTACATTTTCAAACGTTGCAACCACAAACTTTAATGTATTTTACTGGATTTTTTTATGGGATATACCAACAACAAACTGGTGCATAATTGTGACATTGATGCAAGGATTTTTTTTAATCACAGCATCCATTTATATTCAGTTCCTTCTATTATGACACCATTAAATTAAATCACCTTTCAGATGTCTACAGTAAAAGGAGTCCATTTGTGTGTAATTCATTTTTTTTTTGTACAAATCCAGCTGATCTGCGAAGACCCAGCTGGATTGAAAGAGAACATTAAGGAACAAACAGCATCACAAAGACCAGCGAGCGCAGCAGACAGGCCTGGGTGGAAGTTATGGAGAAATTTAAAACATGGTAAGATTATGAAATGATATCCCCGGGTATGAAGTTTTCATGTTGAGTGAGTATGAGACGCTTACTAACTCATGGTTGTCCACCTGAACCAAGAGGGCAAGAAGATCATTAATCACAGAAAACAAACAAAAGGCTTGTGGAAACTCTGGAGGAGCTGCAGAGATGCACAACTCAGAGAGAAGGACAATTAAACAGAAAATCTAACAAAATAAACTTTTATGGAAAAGTGTCAAGAAGACATTCTAAGCAAAGAAGTTTTCCACCACATGGTTGGTCAGATGAAACCATTCTGAGTTTTTTTTTGTTTTTTTCACCACGATGTAATGTTGACTACAACAAGCTGTGAAAACTAACATTTCACAACACTCTGAGCACTTCATCCCCACAGTGAAACGTGGCATCATGCTGTACGGATCCAGCAGGGACTGGGAAGCTGGTCAGAGTTTCTAAGAGCATGAACAGAGCATGAACAGAGCATGAACAGAGAGGGCAATCCTGTAAGAAAAGCTGATACTGTGTGAGGGACCAAACATAGATAAAGACAAAAGGTGTTCAAAAACAAACAAGCCCCACACCCCCTCCAAATCAATAAAGTAAAAACATACGTAGTTAACAAGTGGTCAAACTCCAAAGCAAAACAAATCAAATGATAAATAACCCACATTTGGTCAGTTGGTGTTCAGGTTTTTCCCCATTTTTGAAGCCATTTTGTCCAACTCTGTGTGTGGTTCCTCACAGATTGCAAAAGCCTTAAAACTGTGGTGGAGGTTTTATTTTTCCACAACTGTGAACATACAGAAAAAACTTCAGAAAAAGTTTAGGTTAATGCAACTGTTAGAATGATCTAGTCAAACACCAGATCCATATCTAATTAAGAATTTGCCACATAACTTGAAATTTCTGTCTACAGACATTCTTCAGTCTGATAGTTCAAATAAAAATGTTCACCAATTATTTTAACTGTTTTTTTAATTTATTTTTTACAGGTTTTTTTATGCGTGGCCAGCTGTTAACAATATAACCCAAACAACGTCCCGCTGTGACTACACTAAAGGTGGTTCTGCAAAGACGAGGGGCGCCGGACAGAACGCAACACTTTTCAAACTTTCCCTTCACAGGTACGTTTTTCATCGTACATAACAACAGTGCACTATTTTGAGTCTGACCGTCGTCTAAAAGTCTGCAACGTGACAAATGATGAAAAGTCAAAAGGAAGCGTTACGTAAATAATTTCATGTATGTTTACATAAATACTCAATCCCTATGTAAAGTGTATATATGGAGTAAGAGTTGAAAAAACTAAAGGAACAATCCTGGATGTATGAGGCGGCAGATTTGCTGGCTTTTTTGACACCTTATTACCTGTAATCTTATTGATGGACTGGTGAAGTGGCTCACAGCAGGCAGCCATGATTTGGGGCTGGAATGATGTAAGGCAGAACGGGGAAAACAAGTAAAGACTTATTATAGCTAATGATTGTTTAAAGCAGAGCAGGACACGGCTGACAGTTTGGTGTCACCATAGGGGGCTCTAAAGCAGCAACACATCCTCAGTCTGCCAGTCAACTGGGTGTTTCAGGAGGAGAAGGAGTTAAAATTGTGACGGAGACCACTCTGCTGCAAAAAAACATAAATTCTTTTTGTAGCCATAAGTAACTTCTGTCATATTTTATATTCTTTCCTGAATATAAAATATTCAGCATTGTAAATGCTGCTTATCAATTACTGCATAGCATCAGACATTTATTTCGAAAACAAATGTAAAATCAAATTTCATCCAATGAAATGACTTTGGTCAGTCCAGTCATTTCTTTGTTTACTCTTATCTTTTACTCCCATGCCTTTGTAAATTACCTTCTTCAGCTTCATCTTTCTTGTGGAGTTTGTCCGTGAGCCAGTGACTGCTGGACAACTTTAATGTCAGCAGTCTTTCCCCATGACTGTGTAGGTCATTTCTGTTTTAATATTTCTTTAATGACCTAGTGCAATATTAAAATTTTGAAGAGAAACTGGATTCGGGGGTTTATTTAACTGTTCAAATGATCAAAATTAACATAAATAAACCCTCAAAGTAATTCACTGTGAAGTAGATCTGTGCATGAGTTAAATTTTTTGAACTGGATTATTGAAATAAGATCATTTTTAAATGGTGTTATTTTGGATTGAAATGCATCTACATATGAAAAGTAATCTTCTGTTTAACAAAAGTACAAAACTGAGTGTTAAAATTGATATTTAGCACATTTTTGATATCTTTCTGTGGACTACATCTTGATTTAACTTTCAGTGAAGTGGGCGGTGGTAGTTGTCAGTGGGCTCGTCTGGGCCAGCTCCCCTTCTGCTCACACATAATTGGTCCAACCCTGGCACCAATCATCATCTCCAAAGCCACCAAAAACTGTAACCTACCTTGTGTATTTTTCACTAATTGAAATGCCTAATGAGGTCCCAGGAGTTCCATCCCATTACCTCCGAGTTAATTAAAGCCTCCGCAACGTGCCAAACGGTGAATAAAGATGTTGTAAAAGTGCAGGAAAGGGATCGAGAACCCGAGCAGGGTCTGCAGAGCCGGGGATGGGGCTGACCTGCTTTTTTGTCATTGTTATGGGATCTTATGCTCTAAGACGGAGCAGATGTCTATAATTCTTTTATTTGTATTTATTCTGGGCCTGAGATGTTAGTCACTCTGGGTTCTGGCTCTCATTTTCCAGTGCGGTTAGCCTAATTTTGCTTTATTAAACATTAAAACTCCTTGCCATCCTCGGCAAGGTTTTTATAAGGGAGGTTCTGTTTAGGAGCAAAATGACAGGTGTGAGTGCTTGTGGAGATTTTTCAACTTACGGCTGTGATAAAATCTAACTGCTCATTAACGCTGCAACTACAGTTTTTAGTTCATTATTATTAACGTTGGTCAATAATATGGCAAAATAAATGCAAGCTGCATTCCCAAGTTTAAGAAACCTTCTTAAAAATAAATGTTTCAGGCTGAGGCGGACTAAGATTTTATATGTTTCTGGGAAAAACTGTATTTTATTCCCCATTTTTAAAGAAAAACATTGGATTTTTTTTTTTTAAGCAAGGTTTAAATATTTAATCTATGTCAGCAACAGTGTCCTTACTTGTCAATCTATTTTTTATAAAAGTGAACAGAATAAGTGTTGAAAGGCTTACAGCTACTTCCATTTTAGATGATTTTAGCAATTTAGGACTCAAACTTAAAATGTTTTTACCTGTTAAAATGTTTTTAACAGATATTTACGAGAAGTTTCATCTGTATCCAGCCACCTCAACAACTATCAGTCCGCTTTGAGTACGGCAAGAGTGGAGTAGGTTTCTGGATTTTCTGACAGGCGGCATCAAAACCGCTTTCCTTGTAGACTTTCAGGTCTCAGAGTTTGGAAAAAGTGAGACTGAACAACGCGGAGTCAGGAACAACACGGACGTTGTTCAACTGAGATTTATTGTAAAGTGTCTATAAAAAACTATAAATGTTTAATGTAGAATTGTGCCCTACTAATATAAACACTTTCAGTTTGAATTGCTTTAAATTACAATAAAGCTGGAATGTGCCTGACTACCTGTTAGCCTTTCGCCAAACCTTTCTACAAACTCCCTGCCGAATCACATCTTTTGGCTTCAGGTAAGGAAACTTTTACTAATAATAACTCAACAACTCAAAATAAATCAGTCTAGTCCATTCTTTAATTCATTTCCATTCTAAATAAAATAAATGTTTATAGACTCTCAATTAATTTGGGAAACTTGAACACGGGATCTCAACCTGTGATTATGGTTCCTGCCTTTGGGACAAATTTTCCAAAAAACTGAGTAAGGATGAGTTTGGACACTTAATCTAATTAATTTCTTTTACGTTAGTTGGTTTAGGCATCTCTCTCTTTGTCTTCTTTAGCTGTTGATGTGATGGTGACCTGAATTTCAACAGTGCATCACTGCATTGTCCTTTATGTAGTTTTTTTCCAAAAATCATTAAACGTTTTGATCTGTTTTTGCTGATGTGAGATAAAAATTCAATTATACTTCCAATTTTATCTGTGCATTTATTTAACTTAACCTATAAATTTAGACTTTTCTTATATTTGATGGATTAAATTGTTATTTTTTTACTCTTAATATGTGATTTATCTTATTGTAGTTAACATCATCTCATCTATGAGGAGTAACGTGCTCTTGGGGGCCCCCTACTGGCTGTGGATCCTGCACAGCAGCTCACTTTGCTTGTGCCTTGGGCTAGCTGTGGTAAAAAGGCAAACAGAGACATTTTCTTTAAGAAACCATTTCAAATGTTTATTTAACATGTCAAAGAAGGGGAACACACTCGTAAATTGAAAAAAAAAAGGGCTTGCAATTATTGGCCAGGACTAAAACTGAAAACTTCATACTAACATTAATTAGGTTTTGGCTAAAAAGAAAATGTTTTTGTCTCCTTTTTGCTTTTATAAAGAAACTTTATGTACATTGGTTCTTTTATACAAGAGGTTCATTGGATAAATGCATCAAAGAAAACAAAACAAAACAAACAAACAAACAAACAAACAAAAAAAAGAACCCAGTTCTGCAGTAAACTTTACAAAAAATACATTTTGTTTTCATTGAGAGATGTAGAAAAGGAGGCGGTCAAATATTGACCAATAATATTTCTTCCTTTTCGTCATTTAGAAAAAAAGTTGTTCTAATACCTATTCTTAAAGGAAAGCAATATACAGCACAAGTAATTAAAAGAAAAGAAAACACATTTTGCAAATTCATTCGGTTGGTTTGGTGACCAGGGAGAGCGGCTGCGACTGGAACAGGGAATGATGGGAGTGAAGGGCCGCCTGATGGAAGGGGGACGGCGGGGAGAGCATGGAGGGGTGCAGGGAGGTGAAGGGGATTGGCCGGGTGAGGATGGGTGTGCTCGACTGGCTTCCCAAAGTACCAACGGGGATGGCGATGGAAGGCTGGGAGGAGGAGGAGGAAGAGGAGGAAGAAGAGGAGGACGAGGAGGATGCAGAGCCAGAGGCCTTCCCGGGTACAGAGAAGTGGTGGTGGTGCATTCGTCCCTCCGGTTTGGTGGTGAGCGACAGCGGCTGAGCCTGTTCGGAGTGAGTGGGAGCCGGGGCAGCGGGGGAGGCGAGGGCGGCGGAGGGCGTGGCCGGCGAGTCCAGCATGCTCCCGTGAGACGACGCCGGGCTGTCGCACATCTTTTCTGAGGGCAAGTACTGCACGCACTGTTTCTTGCTCCTTATTGAGAAGTCTGCGATGCGAGGAAACAAAGCAGATTAAGAGAGAGCCAAATTATCAACCCGCTCATTTCGCGTGCCACAAGGCCGCGGCCGACTGAAGCAAATGAGTAATTGTTTTAAAAAGCAAAAACAAAAACACAAACAAGATGTGAAAGTTTTGAAACGTGACATTTCTCAAATCAACCGGTCACCACATCACAACGAGGCGAGCAAAAGAGGATGTTACGGCTCATTCAGATGATATGCTTGTATGATTTAAAAAAAGGAACATGACACAAAATGTAAGGGGAAAAAAATGTGCACTGAGGGGTGGAGGACTTATGCGTGTTATTTCTGGCCATTTACTGTTGCTGTGCTATAAAACATACCTGCCACTATTAGCACTGAACCTCATAAGCTGCTTGTCAAAGCATAAAAGCAGGAAAGACATTAGTAAGTGCAACGAAATAAACGAACATAATCGAAGAGATGTTCCGTTTCGGGTCAAACGTAAAGGTTGCTGCATTACAAATAAAGAACCAGATCCCCTCTCAATTGTTTGACAAGAAAAGAAAGAAAACAAACACAGGCAGTCAGGAAGAAGAAAGGCCTCTTACCCTCTGGTTTTGAGTCTGGCTTGTTCTCTCTCTTCCTCTTTTTCCGCTTTCCCTGCGCAGATACAACAATGCTGTTAAAAACTGTTTCTCACAGCGGAAGTAAAACCACCTCAACAACTCTGGTTCACGAGATCAAAAGTGCACACACTAAAATTAACCAATACAGTCATACCGGCCTGAAACCGGCAGGGCTTGCACTCATTTTGATACCTTCTCCTACTCAAGCGAGATCAGATGTGGGGAAATGCGTTACTCACGTAGTTGTCTCGTGCCGACCAGCCAGGATAGAGCTGAGAGTGCAGTTGCCTTTCCTTCCTGGCCAGCTCGTAGTATTTGGCCTGCTCCTCTCTGGACAGCGAGTGCCACTGCAGACACACACCCACACTTTCATAAGTAAGGTGGCGGGAGCGGGAGGAGGGGAAGGATCGAACGCATTGAGCGTTTTTATCGCAAAGTACTTCTAATTGGCCGTTTATAGACAAATTAGTACATTAGTTAAATTATGCGTAATAATTGATACAGGTGGCAACTATTGAATACGTAACGAAAAAGGAGCAAAAAAAAAGGCAAGAAATCCACAATAATTATAGTGAACCAAACTGGTGGCCTATTCAAAGGGTTTCTTATTGTCAATACATGACCATATGTAAAAGACTCTCAAGACTTCCTCAACCGTACTGTTAGAATACATGCTAAATCATTATATAGATAGAGATGAATCATTAACTTTCTGAGTGCCCTGGTGAACACTGTTTGCAGGATAATGTGGAAAGAATACATGCGAGACAGATACTTCTCACAATGTTTCTGATAGTTTATTTAAAAAATTTAAGAATTGTCCAAAAGCCAAGCAGAAGTCAAGGAAAGCTTCAGAACATCTGGAATAACCAGAAATATAGTAGGTCAAAAGAAAACACTCGTGGTTTTGGCCTCTATGTATGACCAGTGCACAAGACTCCACTGCTGAAGGTAAAACATTTTTTTAATAAGTAACTTTATTGGAAACTAACATAAGGTAATATAGTTACTATCTTCTAGCTAAATATATATGAAAAGCAATTTAAATACAGGTTAACTAGATGAGAAGGAGGAAAGAAAATTACAGAAAAGTCTAAATTTAACACCTCGTTAGCACATTAATTTCTTAACACTTTTCCTCCTCGGTCCTGACCCAACAAATTTAGAGGTTCAAACGGGGAGATCCCGCAGTTCAATTAATTATGAAAAGATGCTGAAGCTTGTGTAAAAGAACATTTGTACAACAAAATGTAGCACTGTAATTTATTTAATTAAATATAGCTGGAAAAGTCAAGTTTGGGGAAGAAAAGGCACAGCAGATAAACCTAAAAACGAGCGGTGTGACCGTCATGGTGTGACCGTCATGGTGTGGGCCTACTGTTCGACATGTGGTCCTGACAGACATTTTATGGATTTACTAGATCTAATCTATTCAGAAATGTGGATTACTTAGTTACTGTTTCAGGTGGGCGTTTCATGTAATTAGCCAACATTGAAACATATTTAGGGTGAAAAAAGTCAACAAGTTAGATGTGTTTTTCCCCACACTAGCCTCAAATCAACATTCATGTCGATGTCGGTGCTTCTTACCCGTCTCCCAAGGATCTGGTTAATCGCAGCGCTCTCTTTCAGAGTGCACTCTGCGACTACCTTGGCCCTCATTTCCTTCATGTACAGCATGAAAGCGTTGAGCGGCTTTTTGATGTGAGGCTTCTTGTCCTCCTCTTTCTTGGAAGGAACGGGAGACTTCCTGCTGGTCGAAAACAATACAAAGATTCTGTCGGTGATGTCTGAATGCCGGGGCGGTACTGCTTGCGATCAACGTTTATTTGCTCTTACGCATGCATGGAGGGGCTGATGTTGTCGCCGCTGGGTTCCTGCTTGATGGCTGGAGAGACGATGGCAGGATGGGGGATGCCGGTCTGGTGGAGCCCGTGCGGAGGAGGGGTCACCATGTGAGGGGAGAAACGGCTGGACACCAAGCTGGGAAGGCGAAAAGAGGCAACGTTTTAACAGCCGGGCTTTAACAGGGAGCCTCTGTCGACTTGACGAGAAAAGGTTCGGCTCGTTTGGCAGATTACAGCGCTGTCTTGCCCTCTGGGTAAATTTACGGAGCCCGCTGCCTCTGTCTAGACTAAATTCACACACACAAAGAGTACCTTACTTTCTCTCTCTTTCTCGTTTTTTTTTTTTTTTGTTCAAATAAAGACTTCTTCAAAAGCCCTTTTATTCACCAACGGCTGAAGGAAAGTGGAGTGTGGTGTTACCATAGTGACGGCATGGCCGTGACACCTGAAACCTTTCTCCTCACCACCTTCCAGACCACGGAGAGTGTTCAGAAAGCCTTCTGCACACAACTCCTTTACAAAGTGGCCCTCTCCATTTCCAGTTGTTAGTGCAAAGGAGCATTGCGTTTGAGAAAGGGCAACATTCAGCTCCATGAGCCTGGATCATAGCCACACAAATTTAAGTAGACGTCTTGATGCCATTTAGTGAGTCAATGGGGTGAGCAACAAATAAGCTCCTCCTCCAATTTAATTAGAACAAGACTGATTTTTATTTGTTTGTTCCAATGGCGAAGAAAATATGTCGTGACATTGAAAGGTCAACACCGTGGCTAGATCTGTTAAAAAAAAAAAAGAGATGAACCGAGAAATCGGAGCATTTTCTGCTTGCGCAGTGTCAGCTTCACCAACTAAAAACCATGACAAAATATTCTGTCAACTTTCTATTTTCACGTTGAAAAACTAGTTAATTGGGGGAATATTATATCAGTGTCAATAAAAAAAAAATCACGGAAAAATGACTCAACAAAAATGTAGATAGTCAAAATGACTGAAATGACTTCAGATGACTAAAATGCGATTAAAAGTAGCTAATATTATAACCAAAAAATCAAAATGTGCTGTCATACTGAGTATGACAAGTCAAAAAAATGACCAGTCAGTCAGAAAATTAAAGTGCAATTAGTGAGTAAATTATACCTATTCTAACAGGTTAGGCTAACATCATTTGCTATTCAGTGTGGAAGAAAGCTGAGTATAGAAAACTCGGAGCAAGGTATCATCAGTATCAGTGGTGTGTGTAAAAATAAAATCAGATGAAACAGAAAAAAATAGGCTATTTAAAAGGAAACAGAGAAGCTGAGCATAAAATGGCTCTTTTTTTACTCTCTTGAGCTTTCTAACCTCTTTTCATGAAAATGACGGATTTGAATATGTTAGTCTTGTGGAAATCCCAGAGTTAAGGGACGGAAACGTTCTCAAACAAAACAGCCGTTTTTAGTCACAAAAGCTAAACAAATTGACCACTAAAAAAATCTGTAAAAGAGCTTAAAATGACTGAAGCAAAGCAGTAGTGAGTTCATTTATGGTTTCTGCTCCTAAAATCTATAGTAAATGATGGTTCACAGCAAAAAAGGCTTGAAAAAAAATGTTCTGAAATGAGAAAACATGAAAGTTGACTGAATCTGCTGAAATCTCTATCAGCACATTGAAGCCTTTTAAAACTGGAGGTACGGAAACCTGCCACAAAAGAGTGATCAATGCACCTCGAGGAAAAATCGAAGAAGAAGCCAAGAGCATTTATCGATACATCAGCCTGTCTGGTGTCTCTTGTTGCTGACACAAAAGGAAGTTCGCTGGTAGAAAGAAGTGAAAGCTTCAGGTTAGTCGAGTCAAACGCCAGATATAAGGCCTGCTGAGCTGCATTTTAAGAGGGATTTGATGCAGAAACACTCCCTACCAAACAAATTAGGGAATCACAAAAGAACAATGAAGATTGGTTTGTTGACGTCACTGTGTTTCAGGGCTGATGCAGCTGGATGCAAGTCAGTGATTTGAAACTAAACATTACGTACTTAGTTAGCATATTTTTATTTGAATGTGTCAGAAGAGCTTCAATTGGTTCATTGTTCAAATGAACAATCTGGGTTGGGTGACTAAAAAAAACGTATAAATGCTAATTTTTTATGTCATGATCATCTTATGTCAAACTTAAATGAGTAGAACTGAAAGAAAATTGGTGCTTTATTTATACTAAATAATGCTCCATTTTATACTTAAGTATCAAAGAACAAACCCAATCAATTGTTAAATCAGCAGAGAAAAGTTGCGTTTTTTTTATTCTAGCAATATAAACTGTATCAACAAGCGGGTGTTGACCTCCTTGTGAGAATGGACCCATCAAATCATACTAAAGTTTGTAAAGCCCCTTTTAGATTTCAAAGCCACTACCAATTTCTTCTTTCCCCACTACAACTTCTCTATGACCTGCTGCTCCAGCAGTTTAAAGTCATTTTAATGAGTTGCCAGAGAACGTCCATGCATTGCCTCAACCGGCTGCTGCACACTGCCAGACAGCTGGCTGTAAAAAGGCCTGCAAGGCATGCACGTATCTTATTTCTCCATAACTTACGACAGAGGCAAATTTGGCTGCTTGAAAATATTTCTGGTCACGTAAAACCTGGATGGCGGAAACTATAGCAACGCCACCCATCTCTCTTTCTGAGAGATGGTGTTTTAAGACGGGGGAAGACAGATATTTGAAGCAGAGATGCTGTCTGTAGAAGAGAAGGAAGTCTGACCTATTACCCAGCTAACACAGGCTGTTTGTAACTTTTACTCTACAAAGATCAGAGGGGCGAAACGGCACAATGTTCTGCGGAATAGGCACTTTTACTCGTAAACTATTACCATTTCTCAGTTAAGTGTGTGCATCCAAATTAAAGGAACCACAAATAGCAGCAGCAATGATGTCTTTTTTTTTTCTTTTTTAGATAACAGCAAGACCTCCTCATACAGTTTTTGGAGGAATACTGCGATACGTTGGCTTTTTTACACCAGATTTCAGTTAGAATTTTTACAAATATATTCCGAAACATCTTTGAAATACTATACAAATAAAAAAAATTATAAAACAATAGGAACCTGTTTTCCTAATAAAATTCATAAATAAATAAATTCCGACAACTTTTCACGACATTTAATTTATTTCCAAGTTTTAGCTATGCTACATCGATGTGTGAGGCAGCAGTAGAAAAGGTAAACCTAAAGCATTTGTCACTCTCATGACATGTCGTGAATGTTGTGAGTATATATCTGGATAGAGATGCACAAGCTATTGATCACAGAGAGCCCACTGAATATTTCATCTCATACTAACACCGGAAGCCTCGTAACAAATCTTTCCAATTTTGACAGAGAGCCTGAGAGTTTAGTCTGATGGGACATGTGGGTTCAGATAAGCTTTGATTTGTCCTAATCGATTCCCAGCCCTTTCATCTCTGCTTTACTAGTGTGTATGTGGGGCTGCGCAGGAGTGTGTGTGAGTGTGTGTGAAGTGGCTCAGAACACCGGCCTGACCACAGAAGTTTAGCTCAGAAAAAGAAGACAGGAGAGGAGCGCTGAATGCCAATAATGTGCTCACTCTGTTTAAGAAGCTGAGCCTGACTCTCAGAGTTATAGCTCTCATCCCTCTGTGGACCCGACACCCGAGCCTGCTCCTGATCTGACGTCTTATCCAAGTAGAAGAATGTTATTTAGTGTTGCTTTAGATCCCAAATGTATGCGGCTAACAGTCATCGAGTCGCTTCTCTTCTAAATAGCACGTTCTCCAACAATCTTGCGGCGTGAACAGTGCGACTTTAGGACTACACTCCAGTCGTTTCTTTTGTTACAGTCTGGCAAAGAGAGCATGGGGAAATGTGATTACAGCACGTCACAGAAGCAGCACGTATTAAATGTCCCCCGCCCCTCGGGAAGGTGGTCGTGTTGCCGAACATGATCCACTCACCTGGACATGGACGCATTCATGGCCAACGCCGGATAAGGGTGACGGAATCCCCCTGGAGGGATGGAGTACATGGGCTGGCCCTGCCTGCAAGACAAGAATCAGGGAGAGAGTGAGTGAAAAATAAAAAAGCTCCGGTATGAGGTGGATCAAACACAGCTGACAGCTAACCCAGCAGCACTAATCCTGCTCTCATCAACTCAAATCCCCTGCTCGCGGAGCGGGACCGTTGCAATCGATTAGCAGAACCGTAGAAAAACCCGTAAATGTCGAGAGATTCCGCCAGATATTTTCATTATCATATAGTGCAACTGGACTTGAGCGATGTCACATTAAATTTGGCTGCACAGCACTGATTGAACTGTTGCAAGTTATGAAGCAGTGCACAGTTATAAAGAAAATTCCAAAAAAGAGACACAATACTTTGTCAAAATGTTTCATGCTAGTATAATTTTTAAGTAGCCTGATAAACAAAATGTTTAGAAGGTCTTCTAATGAAAAAAACGAGAAACATCGAGGCAGAGCAGATGACTGAAATTGGTCAGTTTACAGCTTGATTCCCCTAAACGACTGGAACCTCAAAAATATAACAAAGTGCTACCAGGTCACCATGGGAACAACATCCTTTGGTGTGGACACTTTTACTGAGTGAGAAAAATTCAAAGCCACTTATTTCCAGCCAAAGCGATGTGTTTAAATAAAATCAGAGGAAGCACACAAAGGCAAGAAGCTATTTAAAAGGATAAATTATGTAGGTTGCAAGAGAGAACAAGGATAACAGGAAGGCTCCACAATGTCCAAGAAATGTGCTCTTTTATACGTCTGATCATCCAACCTCTCTGTCATGAAATATTCTGTATTTCAAAATATTTACAGCCTTTTGGAAATGTATATTCTCAGAAAAAAACACAATAGTGCTATTCATGCTAATTGCTAATATCGCTCAACTCCATGGCAAAGATGGTTTGAATTATAATCACTTTATCTTTGGTTTGATAGGACTGCTCTCTCACACACGTGTCATAATGTCATCTCTGCAAATACAGATGTTTACTGGCTACTCAGGACATGAAGGTATCAAAGCAGATCTTAAAGAGAAGTAGAGGATCAGCCAAATCTGCATCTTTGTGTTTCTAGTATGCATCCAAATATATGTGTTATATTTTATAATATAGGACACTCACTGTTGCATGAACCAGCTGAGAGGATGTGCAATCGAGCCGACAGCACCAGGAGACAGAGGGTAGTACGGAGAGAGTTCTGATGGATGAGGTGTTCGAGGAATACCTGCAGGGACAAAATAAAAAAAGAAATTATTTTAAAAAACAGAGCACATGTACCTATTTCTATTTTGGTAATATCTGACATTTCATATTCAGTCAATACATCTGCTATATCACATAAAGTTCACAGATATGTTCGCAGCACAAATATATGCTGCTTTTAGTCAATAAAAGTTTAACACAATGGTTATATTTTCATGTTCAGCACATGAAAATATGCTGAACATGTGCATATGTTGCACATGTCTGCTGTGCAGACCGTCAGCAGACACTACTGACGAGTCTGCAAATATAGAAGACTTTTATAATATTGTCCACAAGAGGTGAATGAAGTGAGTTTCATTCATGTTCTTGTTTTCAAGATGGTGCACAGGCTGAGTGATAAGTCCCACCCGAGTCAAGTCCGCATACATTGTGGTTTTCCCACAGCTTTGGAAGGGTGTTTTTCTAATTTACCCATATCCACCCAGCACTGTTTCCCATCCTTACCAAACCTGTGGGAACAAACCCTAAACAAGCAACCGTGTTCTTAAAGAAAAAGATGTCCTGAGTCGTTAATAAATGGACCTAAAAAAACTCTGCATTGTGAAGCTGCACAGTGAGTAGGCAGATGCAGTGGAAACTCTGAGAGGATATAATAGTGGGATTAAGATGTATACATGTCTAAATAATGGGAATAAGATCAGCCCACTCAACAGCGCCTAATTCGATCATTGCTTACTCTGATTATCCAACCTTATTTCATGCTCAAAATGGCAGAACCTTCATTGGGTTAATACTGGAATATCGCTGTAACTGTAGCAAGTATCTGCTTCTAAAACCACGACAACATGAAGCTTTACTGAACGGCTCAGTAAAGACATCCGTTCAATAAACACAACATTACAGCTTTGATTGGCATTTTTACTTAAGCAGGAACTTAAAAATCTGGGATTTTTTATTTAAGGTTCTGGTGAAAAGTTACAAATAGTTGAGATACTACCAGCAGTGGATAACTCTCATAGTAGATACGTCTCTAATCTTAATGTAAATGAAGGTACTTGGTGCTGGAGGTTAAAGATAAGGGCTAATCTAAATGAAACCAAAACAAAAATGGACTTGTATTATCGTAAAAGAAAACATTTGATCTTGTGAGAACTGTCATAACACTTATTGCAAACACTTTTTATGAACCTTTAAACCCATGGAGAATTATTTTCACTAAAACCAATGCTTATTTATACAGGAAATTGAGGTAGGAGGTGGTGCACCAACAATGACCTTCCTGTCTGAAACACGTACTGCTAATGGAACACAGTAAAAGTTTTGGGTCAGAGTTGCACTCAGATTAGCCATTAGCTTCAGCTTCAGCTTCCAGCACCACTTATACTCAGTTTATATACGAAATGATAACGCTATAAATGTTACGTAAAGCAGGTTACATCATGAGCAGTTCTCCTGGCGCATAACTTTGAAAACAAAGCTCCCTTTAAAATACATGAACTTGAAGTCTAGAGCACGAGGCGATTATCTTACCTGTCTTTGGATCGAGGATCTCAGGTGAGAGGTGTGATGGAGGCGTGCCGGGAGAGAAGTGTTCATTGCTGTAGGTGATGAGGGGCGTCAGCGGGTGGACGTGGTGGGCATGCTGTACCACGGGAACTTTATTGGACTGAAACAGGAGACGCAAAGAAAGAAAAGTAAGCAACAAACATCTCACCAGGCAAAAGCCAGTACCCAAGGTATGCTAAAGTTTTGAAAGAAAAGTTCCTTCCTATTATTTCTATGGCTTGAAATGCTTTCAAGGAGATGCCAGGAAAGACACAGGAGGTTTCTTTGACTGCATGGAGCACATAAGTGTAGAAAAGCCCTTTAATGCCTGTCTCCAACTGTTGCATTTCAGCTGGCTTAAAAACAGCTACAACACTTTTTCCCTTAATTCTTCCTCAGGGAAAATAGATTGAAACATTTTCAGTTCCAGAAACATTTTATTTAATTTGTGGGACAATATTCAGAAGCGCCTTTGATCGCTTTTATTAAGCTACTGTTTTAAAACTGCGAGCAGCGGTGCACACCGGCCACCTGGGCAAGCAGCACAATTAATTTACCGGTTAATATGAACATGCCATGCTTGAACTGTTTTCTTAAAAAGCAAGAAAGATAAAAGGGTTTTATATTCTGTATAGCTGAGTGGAGCATAGAGCAACAAAGTGCTGCCCTTCCCCCACCTGTTGCTGTACACTGCATACTAGCTGGCTGAAGAAAACTCCAACATGGCAAACAGAAGCGGGTTAAAACTTGTGTTACTAAAGAAGTGTATGAAAGGCTGTTTAATATTGTTTTTGTTGTTTAATATTACTGTGCAATATTAAACACCTGAAACTAACCTACACTTTTGCTTTAATCCAGTGCTTCTCAATTCCAGTCCTCAGGCTCCCCTGCTCTGCATGTTTTAGATGTGCCTCTATTCCAGAGCAGCTGATTCAAATGATTGCATGACCATCAAGTGCTGCAGAAACCTGTTGACCACCCATGGATTCAATCCAGGTGTGTAGCAGAAGGGAAACACCTAAAACATGCAGGGCAGGGAGGCCTGAGGACCAGAATTGAGAAACGCTGCTTTAAACTATGTTACAAAATCAAAATAATATTCAATTCAAATGCATTTCCATAACAATATTAAAACACAAAAGTAACTCAAAGAAGATAAAAAGCATCATATAAAATATTCCAATTAAAAATATTAGATAAGCTATGAGTAAATAACATAAAACATTTGTTACACAGTTGATAGGGCAGAAGTTGTTAATCAAAGATAATTAGATCATGTAATACAATTTTGATTGAGTTACTTATAACCATGATACTGTGAAGCTGGGGCATTTCAACTTAACAATGTCAGACCATAAGGATCTCATGGCTGCTTCTCACATGCAACATTCAGGTGCAACCTTCGCACAGAAAGACACATTTGACTTTAATTTGAGCCCCCTTTTGTTTTGCTGTTTTATATGTGAAAAAAGGATAGCATGCCTGTAACTGTAACAAACAAAAGAAATGCGCAGATTGAATGGGACATCGCTTTTAAATGCCTCCCTTGGTAAACATCACAGTTTATGCGTGTGACTGGCCCTGTGATGCAATCTGGCCCGGCACCAAGGAGCATTAAAAAGCCTCGCAGACACATGCCAGGATCATTACGATCATTTAGTTGAGGAGAGAACTGTTTGTTCAGTCCAAAAAGGAAAAACAACAGTGCCACCGAGTCAGAAAAGTTGCGCCAGCCAACCACAAACAAACACAATCACGATAAGGTAAACTGGATCCCTATAAACATTGCCGAGACATCATCTCCCGCAGTGTCTGAATGCAATCCGCTACCAGGAGGGGGTTATAAACGTTACTAATGGTGGAAATCCACTTAAAATTCTGTATAGCCTCAGATATTTGCTGAGGTTTAATGATGAAACCTGCTTTTGCTTGCAGCGAGTGTCTTTTCGAAGGAAGTACAGCTCCCCGCCGAGATCTGATCGGCATTACGGCTACGACGGGAACGATGAAGACAATAATAATAACAAGCGTCTCTGCTTTCATTAGGCAGAGCTCGGCCCAGCAGCCATTTCCCCTGGCTGCCCGGCTGAATAGACCACTTGTTGGCTCAACTTGTCACATGGGAGGGTCAAGGGGTGGGAGGGGAGAAAGGAGTCTTGTTCCTCCAGGCTAACCTTTCTTCAATATCCTTCCCCACCCCCTTCTCAACCTCTGTCTCTCCCCAACGTGGTCTGCTGGGGAACAAGGTTTGCATTGAGGCTTCTGTACTCTCTTTTACTTCATGCTGCTCAGGATTGTTCCAAATCTTTAATTTTATATTATTGCATTCTTTGGAGGTCCAACTTTTTGCTCCTGTTAGATCTTTTTTAAAGTTGGATTGTTGGAAACATTTGCTGCTGTTTAAACATGGCTGTGAATAAGTACATTTTCTGTTTTTGCTGTTTTGATGACAGACCATCAAACTCTTTTCAATATCAAACATTGCCTTACTTGAATCAGAAATGATCTCTGAACCTCATTTGTTGGTTATGCGCAAGAAATGGGCTTGAAAATCCTCAAAAGATAATGCATGACACCCTGATCTAAAAAATTAAGAATGCCAAAGGAGAATGGACAGGGTCACATTAGCACCCAGAGCAACAACTAAAGCTCTCCAAGCCTCGCTTGTCTTTGGTGGGACATTGTAGAAAGAATGCGGCACATTTCCTATAAACTTACACATTATTTCAGAAAAAGTACCTGTAACATGGTGGTAGTGTGATACTGCGGATGACCTGACCAAATATTCTGCTCTCTAGCAGGATATCCTGAAGACGAATATATCCGACCCTCAGTCCATGACCTTGAGCTCACACTCACCTGGGCTATGCAGCAGGACAATGCAGCAAGTCAATCTCTGAATGGCTCAAAAAAACAATGTTGCGGTTCTGGAGAGGTCTAGTTAAAGTTTGAACTTAAATCCTATCAGATTCTTTTGGAGTGAGCCTAAACAAAAACCGTTCAAGACCCCAAAATTTGTGTGACTGAAGTGAAATGATACTGTGAAGACGATGGGGTCAAAGTTATTAACAGAGAAAATGCAAAAGATTCACAAGACTTTGGGCTTAAGGGGCAATTACCTTTCCACATTGGTGTGGATTGTTTGTTTTGTTTTTTTTTTCACTTAATAAATTAAATCAGTGTTCGAAAACTGCACTTTGCATTCACGCAGGTTATATAAAGTTTGTTTCAAAGTCTGAAAATGTGACAAAAAACTTTAAGAAGAAGGAATTTGAGGACAAAACAGCTTTTAATGGCACTTACAGTATATTAAGATGACTTGGATCTGGAATTTTATGGACTTTGTGGACTTTAAGGCTATAAAATAAAAATAACTTGCTCAGGGCACATTTGATAAGAAGATCAGAGACAGACTTGATAAAAGTCAATTTCAGAAAATGCAGCTAACTTACTGGGTTAAAATCCCCGCTCCCACACGTCATGTATATTTAAGTTGTGCTTTGTTGTTCCACTTCATGTACAATACGCCTGGATTTTCCCTGTGTTGCAAAGGGTTGTCTGAGACCTCCAGACCTAGGTGCCAACACATTTTGGGAAGCAGTTCAGTGAGAATTTCAAATGATCCCCATTAATAATTCATATCCTGGAATACATGATTCGTTGCGCTCTAAACACAAGTTTTCAAGGCACCAGTTTCAACTCGGTGCTGACTTTTGGTTCAGCAGTCCCAGGCAACCTGTTCGAAGGCTTACCCCCGACTGACGATTTCTCAATAAAGGTGGCATCTAAACCCTTCATGAGAAGAATTTGATGTAAATCAATCAATGTTGACTAATTAAGCTAATTAAACTAATTAAGCTTTCTAACACTCTCAAATCATGAATTATGGCTCGCTGCTATTGAAAAACTGTCCTAATTATTCAAACTGAAATGCATCAATGCCTTCTTTGACTCAGTGCAAGTACCGAGGTTATATTCCTTTAGCCCATGACAGATTCATATGTCTGGTTTCACAATCCTCATGGAAAGCGTAATCTAAAAACCACAAGGAACATAAACTATGTTTTAAACGTAAACATCGACATGATAGAGCGGATACTAGACAGTATCAGCACTGGCAGATGGAAATCACGCTCTTTACACAGGCGTGCTTGTTGAAGGACATAAATCTCAAGTTAGAGACGCAGAAACACTCAGACCAGCTCTTAGGGAGTGACCTCACATAGACACAGGAAGGTTTAAAGGGGAAAAACACAGCAGATAGCAGCTGAAGAAGTGTATGGAGAGACGCTTGTCTCTTCTGAGGGCTTAAAGCTAAAAAAGGCAGAGGTGGCAGTACCTTGCCTGGCTGTCCAACTTGGACCAGAGCTAAGAAAAGCACAGTCCTTGGTCAAAAGTGGGTGGAGGGGTGGATTTCATTCAAGCAAACATGTTTTTGGATCCTGAACATCTGAATTGAATTACTAGGCAAACAGCCGACGGGGGAAGAGAGCTTAGAACAAACTGAATAACCCCGCAGCTTTGTGTGTCTTTATGCTCGGCGATTCTGGGTGGGAGGCTCAGAGGCCTTTCAAAACTCCAGGAAAGACAGGGTGAAAAGAATGCCTGGCATGCTGAGAAATCCAAGCCCTGTTTGTCAACGCCAACAGGAAGCGGACGTGAGGGGAGACTGACCGTGTCATATGTCTTTAAAATCAACCACTCCAAAAAACTCTGCTATTCAACACGGGCGATGTGCGCTTTACGCGCCGGTCATCGCCTCTGAAAAGGTCAGCGGCATTATAATTCTAGGTTAGAATAATACAGCACAAAGCAGCGTCAGGTTACTGGAGTGAAAATCCCCAAGAGGTTATGAAATAATTTAGAAAAGGCACCAAAAGTGAGACCGTTATTATGTGGAGGAAAAAAACGCAGAGGGATTGTAAATATTTGAAAATAGTAGGTATATAATGAGATTATGTTTCATTGACGCACCAAGGGGTCTGTATGTGATTCTCAAGCATGATAATCCTGAGTAAGAAATACCACGGCATCAGTGTATTATGGTATTTATATAAACATTTTAAAGCATGATGTATAAGATGATTTACACTTACATTTCTTTTGAATTATTCTAACTGTAAATAAAACAATATATTGCAATATATTGCCTTTATTGCATAAAAAATTTTGCCAAATGGAGTTGTTATTTTCTTTATCTTTAGAGACTGTTAAAAATCTCTCTCTCTCCCTCTGTATATATATATATATATATATATATATATATATATATATATATATATATATATATATATATACATATATAATTCAATGAATTCTCATTGAATTCAATGAGAAAGTATGTCCAAACTTTTGGTCTGTACTGTATATATATATATATATATATATATATATATATATATATATATATATATATATATATATATATATATATATATATATATATATATATATATATATATATATATACCCTATATATACATATATATATGTATATATATATATACATATATATATACATATATATATATATATATTTTTTTTTGCGAACCATATAATTTCTTGCTGCATAATATTTTGGTCTATAAGCTCAGGACGATCCTGCAGTGGCCTTCACAACAAACGTGCCACTTGCCATTTTTAGTATTTCGTGACAGGAGGTGTTCCAAAATATCCCAAACATGTTTTCTTGCGAGTGAAATGTGCATTAATCCTCAAAATATGACCTCTACGTCTACGTTATAACTGTAAACCCCAGATATTTAAATGAGATATTCAAGGGATTGTATCCTGTTGTTTCTTTGCTTGATACTCTTATTTTGAAGACAGAGAGGAAGTAGTTAAGAAGTTGTCCTCTGGAGTTGACAGAAATAGCTGATAAGTTATGGAAACATTCAAGAAGCCACCATCATCTTTTAATTTTTAGATTCCAGACAGAAAAGAAAGGTACAGTAAGAGAGTGATGGATGAGATACAAATGATTTGTGAAGTCTTGTATTTCTGCGACTGGTTCACTGTTACTCAACCAAACATTGGCTGCTAAAGTAAAGATGCTAACAGTTAACGCCCGGTGTTTTCGATAAAGTTCTACTGAATTTGATTGTCTACATTTTGAATAATGAAACGAGGCAAAAAAGAAAGACGTTTTAAATGGACAGAATTAGAAAAGCATAAAAATAACAAAATATGGACAAGTTTGTCCTGGACAGGAATAATGTCCATACTGATTACAGATTCTGTGAAATACACTTAGTCTCCTTGTTAAACTAACAAAAAACAAAATCTAATTTTGTCTAGTTCTGGTGAAACCAATATCTACAAAACCAATATTTCCCATCAAGCTAATCCTACAATGTAAAATGCCTCCATCGAGTTTTAAGCTGTATGTTGCGTAGAGTAACACAGTGCTGACCCTCCCCCACGTGTTGTTGAATACTGGCAGTCAGCTGGCTGAAAGGAGAGAACTATGCTCTTCTGCTGGTTACAAGACGAAATAATTTGGCTGTTTGGAGACATTTCCAGTAGCAAAAAAACTGCAGTCATGTTTGGAAACTAATGGAGCACCACCCGCTATTATTATTAAGCTGTTGCTCTCTTAAAAGGGAATCAGTGTGGCTGTTCTTTACAAAAAAAAATAAATGTGACAGTGAGAGAGATAGTAGGTTATTTGATTTAAATTTTTATCAAATATAGTGATACTGTATGCTGCAATATTTCCAGAATCTCACCATACGTTGGTATTTTCTTGTAAACCCACCTCTTATAAAAAAAGTATCTTGTATAATCTGAGTCTGCTGCCCCAGTGAAACTGACAGGAATCAAAGCGCCTGTTCCCTAACACACTTCTGCAGAGGATCTTGTCTCTGCAGCAGCCCAGCAGGACCGCAGACCTCAGATCAGTATTCAGTTCAGCCCTCCTGAAGTCTTTGATTTCATGATGGATCCCGGGTGTTCACTGGCTAATGCAAAATAAGAAATATTCTCACTGGACCCCCCTCTTCCCAAGTCAAAGGTTCTGTTAGGGCAAAAATTGGGTTGAAAGTGAGCACATTTTCATTATTTAATTTAATCTGGCTCGGCTAATTCTAAGGGATTAAATAAAAGCTTTATTTGAAATCTCTGCTTAAAAATGTCACTCGGTCCCGAGAGCCTGAGACTGAGGAGAGGCACACACACACACACAAAAAAGAAAGTATCTCTGGAATGCTGCTCTGAACCTTGGCTCCTGAGTTCATTTAAACATTTCTGCGACTAAGTGACACGGTGCGCTGACAGGACGCGGCTCCTCCGCGCCCCGATGGCTCCAGACGCTGGGACAATATTAAAAAAGCAAAGAGGGGGATTCTTCTGCCCCTGTCAGGTGTCGATCAGACCTTATCCGAGCAGCATGTCAGACACTCTGGTCTTCTATCTCATTAGAGACTCACAGCTTCCTTTAATCCACAATAACAGCATAAGGCGGTGTAGTCCATAATGAGACACGGAGTAGATCTTGCGGACAAATTGGCAGCGAGTGACCTCAGAAAGCAAAGTATGCGGCCCTGACATCGTCATCGCCACTGCTGTGATAATGACTGGAGCTGTACTTTAAGGAAGATGAGTATTACACTACATCTTCACCTCTTTTTTTCACTCTATCTTTACTCCTCAGTCCAGCATGGTCACTACTGGTGGGCTGACAAGTTCTCCCCTCCACCCCATACACACACACACGCACAAAATTCATTCTGCATCACCTGGCCCTGGAGCGGCTTTGATAGATTATTCATGGAAACACACCGGACCCGGCAGAAGATACGGGTCTAGGTCCTGGGTGTCTGTGCGAATACGAGGACAAAACAAGTTCCCGTATGCATGGCAGGACGAGGCGCGCTCACGGAAAAGCTCATTCCTGTCCTCCCAGTCCTACCAGCTCACCTTCACCACTGGCAAAAGCAATACCAACTGCATGCTAAACAAACCTGTCTGTTGAATAATTGAAGAACTCGGGCCGGGCTCAGGCTCGGATTAGCATACAGGCCTTATGGGCCCAATCTGCACAGCGACAAGGCGGCGTGGCGTGGCGTGGCGTGTCCGTGGACGTTTTGTGTCCGCTGAGTGTTTAGTTCTTTTTCTCACAGCGTTTCTTTTTTTTTAACCCATTTATTAATCTAATTAACTTCCTGTATCACTCTGCCATTTAAAAATAAAAACAACCCACATGGGTAGCCTGCTATAAGAATGGCTGACATGTCGATAGGCAGTGAGATACGCTCACTCCTGCATGCAGGTCTCTGCAGATAAACCAAACCTCGCCCGGCCACTGTGACATAAAAAAAAATAATAATTCAACAATAGTAGATTTTACACACGCTCGACTGCAGGGGAGCAGGTCAGATTCAGGAGTCCCTGCTCCCTTCTCCGTGGCTCCTCCTGGCCCTGGGCATTAATCCCTGGCCCCCTGTGTGTACCCATCCATTCCCCCTGCTCTCATTAGTGCAGTGTTGGGGGCCTGGGGAGTCTGCAGGCCTGGGGAGGCAGCCTGCTGCTCTCCTCCCATCCCCCCCGTCTCTCCCTCTTTCCCTCTCTATCTCTTCCTCTCTGTGGCTGGAGTAATGAGCACATAATCATCCTGGCTCCCTGACAGCAGCAGCACACCAGCGGGGCATGTGGGCACCTAGCCCAGAGATGGAAGGCGGGGTAAAGGACACTGGGGGTGTCATACTCTCCAATCTCTGTGGCCAGTGTACACTACAACCAGAATTAGAGCTTTTTATCCCGCATTAGACGAAGTCTCCCAATCACCGGTCACTGAACACTGCAGAGAAATTTTCTATTTTAATTCACCAGATTAAAACGGTTAGCTTCCCTACTTTTTTAACGCCTCGGTATGAGAAAAGTGTCACATGACAACTGAGACGATTGTGTTATCTCACAGTCCTCTGCACATTTGCATGACAAGACTTTATCTCCACTTCAACAAGTTCTACTTTTCCAGAAGACTCTTCCATTAATTTCTGACTGGAAAACATTCATCTAGTTAAGTAATAGGCTGCACAGTGGCGCAGTTGGTAGCACTGTTGCCTTGCAGCAAGAAGGTCCTGGGTTTGATTCCCGGCCCGAGGTCTTTCTGCATGGAGTTTGCATGTTCTCCCTGTGCATGCGTGGGTTCTCTCCAGGTACTCCGGCTTCCTCCCACGGTCCAAAAACATGACTGTTAGGTTAATTGGTCTCTCTAAATTCTCCCTAGGTGTGAGTGTGTGTGTGCATGGTTGTTTGTCCTGTCTCTCCTGCCCTGCGACAGACTGGCGACCTGTCCAGGGTGACCCCGTCTCTCACCCGGAACGTTAGCTGGAGATAGGCACCAGCACCCCTCCTGACCCCACTAGGGACAAGGGTGCTAGAAAATGGATGGATGGGATGGATAGTTAAGTAATATATTTATAACATCAACACTGTGATATTTTGTCATTAGCTAAAATAACAGTGAAGCCCCGTTTTACAGTAAATGCTCTAACACACAGCAGAGTGACATCATACTTTTTTATGCCATTCTGAAATCTTTTTATATTACCGTTCTCAAAGGAAATGGATATGAGCTAAATTCAATTTCGACCAGTCGACAAGTGAATTGGCCACACAATTCAGATTGTGCCAACTCTAATTATAATAAATATTATACTTTTTTCTTTTTTTCTTTTACTTTTCTAAAAGTAAACCCCAGACTTTCTTAGAGTTTTTCAGGACTGGATGGAGCCCATGTGTTCCCGAGCGGTTTGGATAAAAAAAGATACTTTTGAGTTGCAACTTACTTCCACAAAATTCCCCACTGGTGATGAAATGGCTAAAGAGCAAAATGCCTCTTCAAATGGCATGCAGAATCCTGACAGCTTTGGAAAAACATTCCTACAATAAAACAGTTTGGTTCCTTTCATTCTCGTTCTTCTACACTGCTGCCCTTCTGTACTGAATTTTCTGGTTAGAAGACACCGAGGATATTAAAGTAGCAGCGAGGGATTTAAAAAGAAGTAAGCTGTAGCTGAGATTTAAACCAGTTTATGTTTTGGATTCTGATCTAATTGTTGTTTTTCAATCATTTTTTCTGTTCTGTTTTGTTTTCCTATAACTTGGATGTACATATTTCATTATATGTCGACTAAATGCTCAAAAAAATCAAAAAATAAAACAAAGACCATGCAACAATTACAACAGGGTCACCACCAGGTCAGTGTTTATTCCAATAAAATATCCTAATTGGTTTGCATTGAGATATAAATCATTGCTGGGTTCCCATGTCCCACTCACAATTTCCCATTGACGGGTCTCAATGAAGACTTTGTAATATTCATCTCTGCAATCAAGAGAATAAACCGCAAACTCAGCAAGCACAAGTAGTGAGAACATGGAGGGCTAAAGGGCTGACTCACAGTCGCTCTCTCTCTCTCTCTCCTTCTTTCTCTTTTTTTATGAAAGAGACATAGAGTGAATTTGCATTAAAATAACTTCCCGGAGTAGAAAAGCAGCCTGATATAATCGCACAGGTGAGATGTCAGCTAGATGTTCTCTAGGCTCAATGTTATCGCGCATTTCCAATCCAAAAACACACGTCCCTCAGCGAACGCCACAAACCAAACAGGTCTGCTGAGGCCCCGCATTGTCTAACTGGAGCGAGACAGCGTGATGACTCGCTCACACCTGTGTGGGAAAGTTCAAGAATGGCAAGGCGCATCAGGCTCTGGAGATTTATGGGGGAGGCTGAGTTATTGCGGTGAAGACAGACAGTCTTCCCAGCAGCTGGCCTGCGGGCGCAGTAACGGGCGGCGCTGGGAAGCTCGGAAGAATTGGGGAACACTGGGCCATAACTTCATTACTGTACATAACCATATTACGGTTATAGTTTGATTAAAGCATTTTGTATCCCCCCCCCCTCTCCACAGTAAACGGATTTCCCCAATAAGTTTACATGATTTGTTCGATAATTGGGTTAATGTTCTGAGCAGTGTTGGCTGCAGGAAGAGTCTTGTCAGAGCCGTAAATATGAGAAGCTGAATGGTGGCAGAAGTTAGCTGGTGTATGAAGTTCCACCATGCTGCTGCTGCTGCTTTATTTTTTTTATCCTCTATGATGCCAAATTACAACTCATTTCAGAACCAAACCCTTGGAGAATGTATTTGTGCCTGAGGTGCACGTTGAAGTCTTCATGAGTAACTCAAAATGTTTTGTTAATGTTTTGGGTTTGTTTTCCTTTTCGGTTTCCTGTTTGGATTAGTCGTACTTGTTAAAGTCTGTACTTACTAAATGCCCTGGTGTCGGAGAACGAGAATCTTTTATTCCTGCAGAGCCGGGAACGTCCAAGAGAGGCCATTTCATCTGCAGGTACTGTCGGGAAGAGAAAGGAGGTCGAATTTAACAGAAAAGCCATAAACGCATTAATTGAATTACATCCACAACTATAAAATCGTTAAAAAAAACTAATAAAAAACCTGGCTAAACAGATTCAAATAAAGGCAGGAAGCAGAGACTTCAAGTGGATACTCATTCACTAACAATGTATTTATTTGGAATTTTAAGAGATAGAAAACACAAAGTAGTGGATAACAGGGAAGTGGAAAGACAACGGTTTCTGAAATCTCACAAAAAAAAGTTGACTTTATAGTATTTTCAGCATTCATTCAGACCGTCCAAGATTCCTTGTCTCCACTGAAGAAAATAATCATCAAAACATTATGCTGCCATGCTTGATGGCATTGTTAGTTTTCCTCAACAGATAGCATTTTGCATGTAGACCAAACAGTTGTATATGACTTGTGGCGAACTAGACTTCTTCTATCCTTCTGTCAACAGTAGCTTTCTTCCTGCCAATCTTCCATTAAGGACGTATTTAAGGAGGGGACAACTAATGGTTGTCCTGTCAACAGATTGTCCCATCTGAGCTGAGGATCTCCACAGATCCTCCAGAATTACCAAGGGCCTTATGGCTGCTCCCTGATTAATGCTCTCTTTGTCTGTCTTGTTAGTTTAGGTGGACCACCACAGATCAGCGCCCCCTGAGATGTTCAGCACCTGGGATATTGTTTTACCACCTAACTTTTGCTCTAACGTTCTCTATTCCAGTCCTGCCTGCTGAGTTCTTGGACTTTATGATGCTGATTGTTCACTAATGTTCTCCACCAAACCTTTAAGGTCTTCACAGAAGGATTTAACCAACAGATTGCATTATATTTATTTAGGGGTATCAGAGCAAAGGATAGATGGAGGGCTAAATGTAAATGTATGCCACACGTTCGTGATTTTACTAAAAAATTTTCTAAATCTTTCTAAAAAATTATTAAAATATGCATTGTTTTCCTTCAACTTCACAATAACGCGCTATTGTGTCCGAATCTGTCACCTAAAACCAAAACAGAAAACACAAACTACATCAAGAGGAATGAATAGTTATGGAAGGCTATGTGATTCTGAGTCAAAATGTCTCTAAAAATTGCTCATCTACGAATTTGTGCCTCATCTCCTCCATGAGAAATGACAAGAATGGTGTCAAACCCCCAGAGGCCTCCGGCAAACACCTGTACAAGACCAACATGGCTGCTGGAGTCAAGACAGAGAGTTTCTGGCACGGGGGAGAGCAGGAAGACTGATGTGAACGCGGCGGACTGGTGAACGACTGTGAAATTGCAGTTTGTCAAGGAAAAACAAGAGGCCAGCTGTGGGCGCCCATTGCTGCCGGGGTGGGAAGAGACAGCTGGAAGGAAGCCCCATCTACAGATCTACGAGACGCTGAGCTGTTCGCTCCCCGACTGTCCGGCTGTCCGATTCATTTGGCCCTTTGACCCGAACGCAGCCCCTCCTCCTTCCCCCATTATCGTCATAATTCACACATGTGTGAAAGCCATCATAAAGAGCTGTCTGTCTGCTGCTTCTCCCTCATTTTGTCACTTGTCACAAAAAGTTTTACAACTGCCGGTCCAATCAGGAGAGTTGGGCCTTAAAGTCCGTAGTCGCTGTGCGACCAAGGTAAAACTCTGAACGAGAAAGAAAATGTTTTTTTGTTGTTTTTATTGCTTTGTGGAACAAGTTGAGCTTTGTTCGCTTTCATCTGTTGTGTCCTTTAGCAGTGACGATAGCCTGAATCCATAACTCCAAAAGCACAGCAAACATCTGGTTTATGAATCAGTTCACACACCGGATAGAGCAGATTGTAGGCATGCGGATTCTCTCTCTGGTACAATTTCAAATTAATTAAAAAACGATATTTGACATGACGTGTTAGTATAATACTGGGAAAGAAGGAAGAAAGAAAAGAAAAGAAAACAATGAGAGAAGTAGAGAACGAAGGAAGGAAAGAGAGAGATATGGGTTAATTGATGAAAACAGGGTCCATCTTTTTAAATAAAAGATGGATGCACATCTTTTATATCAAATAATTATGAATTGCTGTCTTATTGGAGCAACTTTACAAATGCAGATATTTACCAGGTGGACAATTAGATGGCGTCTTCAGAGGAAAAAAACATTTTAAAATCATATTTTTTTGTTTCTATACTTGTCAAGATCTGATAAATATTTTTATGCATTTCAAGCATGTAGGAAACCTCATTATGGAGTCTTGTCGTTGCAGTTTATGCAGGATTGTACATGTGAATTCCTCTGCATAGACAGTTTGACCCCCACCCTTTGCGAACATCTGATAAATGATAACAGAAAATACACAGCATTCGACTCTTGGAAGAAAAAAAAATTGAAAGGCAAATCTCGCTTAAGAATCTATGTGTAGCTTTGTCTTCTTTTCACAGGCGTGAAGGATAAATGACGACAAACAAGCAAACTGGAGGAGTCGTGCATTCAGGTTTTGATTTTCAGAACTCCATTCGTCACTCCGGGTTTGTAAAGAGGAAGGAAGGTTGGGTGACTGCGGGTTAAAAATGGAAAAGACATTATAGTAAGCGGGGGAAAACGGAGAGGAGAGGGGAGGGAAGACAGAGAAAAAAAACATTTTCAGGAATGAGTTTGTCGGAGCAGGCAGAGGGTATTGTTTCCTGACAGCTGGGGTCCAACAGAGCACCAAAGCAGGGGGAAGGGGCTCCCTTTTTCCCCTTCGAAAAAGGAGGGGAATTCTTGGAGTTGACATCAGCCCTCTTCATTTTCACTATACTGCTCAAGGCTGAATCGTGGGCTCCAACTAATGGGCCCGAGTCCATACAACTGTCAGGAGGCAGTCGCTTTTAAAGGCTGCTAGCTCCCCATTGAAACTTTGCTCTGCTCTGTGCATGGCGCCTAATGAATGCAACTCTCTGGAGAGAGAAATTCAAAACAATGCCGTTTTCACTGTCTAATCTATGTCAATCACAAACCCTTCCACGAACGAAACAAGCGCCACTGCAAGCGTTTCGGGTTTGGACCGCCCGTGCCCACCCCGGCTCTCCCACCCGATCCCATCCCTTTTTTGACAGCTTCTGCCAGGGCTGAGGAACATGCCCCTGGGCGCTTTTTTTTCCCTGAGCACCTACTTTTGCTTCTAATTGCCAGTGTGCCCCCGTGCAGCGACTGTTCACACACACAGCTCCCTGAAACATCCTGCAAGGTAGCAACCAGACGCACACTGTCACATTAGCTGCTGTCCGGACTCCACTCGCTGGGACATGAGAGGCAGAGAGGGACGGGGAGGGTGCTTGAGTTGTTTCAGGAAACAAAGGGCGAGGAATTGTGGGCTATACCACGCAAAAAAAAAAAACTTTCTCAGCATTTTAGTGGCGAAAAGTGTCAGAAAAAAGTTAGAACAATAAAAACTGGATTTTTCAAATGGCTATGCCAAGGCTCGAGTGATATTAGATGTTTGCGAAAGATTGAAACTTAGATAAAGTAATATCAGCCCAACTGCGGGGCATTCAGTTAATGCTTTACACATGGCCTTGTTTTATTAGAAGTAAATACAGACATATGGTGAGGGCCCATAGCTATGCTTGTTGCAGCATGGGACCTGGAAACTCTTGTAAATGCGCTCGGATGGAGAACTGAAAGAAAGCAGTGTCTGAAGAGAAGTTTTAGCTGGTCCATTTTCATCGCTCTCTAATTGTCTTCCAGCTTTCCCTGCTGCCTCCATCGCTCAGAATAGACATCAGTAGAATGTGCTAGTTTTATAAGAGGCCCAGATGCGACAAAGGTGGCAGTGATGCCATCGAAACTTTTCCAACGAGCCACACTGGAGCCCTTTTTGGTTTTTTGAACAGAGAGAATGCAACATATGCTCTGGGGCATGTGGCCTGCCAGAGATGGGTTCTAATTGTTACATTGCTCTCACAGAGCGGGAGGGAAAAAACACGGCCAAGTGTCTTTGTCATCTCTGAAGTGTTTGCGGTGCCATACTGCGGGCCGACATCAGAGCACGGAGAGGAGACAGATGTCCTGGACATTTGCTGTCAAACTAAGTCAGACGCTCTGCCAAGGAGACAGAAAGAGGATCCCAAACTTTGCTAGAAACTATCTGTCGACTTAAGGGGCCACGCTGAGAATGTGATGAAAAGTTTGGTGGCAAGAAAAGAAAAGTTTTTAGTACATAAATATGATAAGAGTTTAGTAAAAAGCAGATAGAGTGAACACTTTTTGAGAGGTAAACACTCAGATTTCCAATTTCTGAGATTCTAAGTCCTTCTACCCTATTTGTAAAGTATAAATGGATGGATGGATGGATGGATGGATGGACAGACGGACGGACGGATCTGCAAAACACTTTTTGTCACTTTTCCAGAGTGCAAAGAAACCCTGCTATTATTATCCCAGTTCGTTTGCATGATTGACCAAAATGGATTAAGTCAATCAATTAGGAGCAAGAAAGCAAATAAAGGGAGTAAATAAAAAAACCAAAGCGTCTGCCCAGAGCCAACATTACACTTGTGAAATGCCTTTGCCCAGCTCATGGTAAACAGCAGAGCTGCAGGAATGCCTGCGGGGATCGCTCCAGCAGATAATGTCACTCACCTACTGTGTGAAGAGCCCCTCCCCATTGTTTTCTTTTACCCCCCAACAGAAAACAAATGAGGCCACACAGCTTGCTGTTTGGCTGAGGTGTTAATTACCGTCCCCTGCAACTTCAGACAATAACCCTGTCGGGCACCCTGCGCCGCCGGCTCCTCCCAGGTTTGCTCTGCTGAGATCACCTGCTCTCGCCGGGGCCATTGACACTTCGACCTGATGTATGCGCGGAAACACAATTAAAAGATTACAGCACAAACACAATGTGATAAGTAGAGGCCCCGCCTCGTCTCAGGGCTCGCATTGAGACCCATTGTTTGCCAACGTTAGAAGCAATTACACTAACAATTCTTAAGCAAACTTTGGCAGTCTTTGTGCTAATTAGTGTGTAATCGATGGGGAGATGACAAGCAGCTCAGCTGGTCAGATCAGGACTGAACAACAGGGCCGCTGGAAACTTCTCAGATAAGGTACATCTACCAGCCAGAGGGGGGAAGTTATTGATTAAAACTAGATTAAAGCAAAAGTTTAAACCCTAAGTTACACTTTAGAGGAAGAGTGGACGTATTGTTGTCTACAACCGAAAATACGACATGGATTTTCTTCCGTTTAATGAAATCAGCGCAGATGACTTTCATCTGACTGAGTTTATCTGTGGTCTAATCAATCACTCATGAAAAACATACGATTAACCACCCCCCTCTGTGTCTGCTTATCACTCAAATTTCATTTAAAGCCTCTTCTCTCGGTCTTACATCGTATTAACCCGTGATGCCGCGGTGGAAATTTAGCACGCCGCTTATGGCGAAGCACGTCTGAAGTGTCCATTAGCCCGTAGAGAAATGAAGTTAAGTGACTATGACAGGAGCACTCCCTCGTTCTGTCAGGGCCTCCATTGTGACCCGTTTGGTTTGTCCCCGCGCTCTTATTCACGGGCTGCAGAAAAAACTGGGTCAAAGGTCAGACATCCAGAGTGCTGTGGTTTCTATGGCGACGTGGCCCTATTAAGGCCAGGCTCATTGGCCTCTTAACATGCTCTTGTACACAAAAGAACTATTAGCGCAAAGAGGGACAGAGGGCAGCGGAGAGGGGCGGCAGCGCAGGGGAGGTCCGAACAAGACGGCAGCGAGGCTTCCTGCTAGTTTTCTAGGATGCCTTAACACGTCCGCATTTCAGGACAGGAGTTTATCTAAAAAAATGCAATAATGTAGGGCAGGGATTCTAAAATGTCACGTTGAAGGTCCGAAATCGATTTCAAAATAACCCCGGACAACTAGAAATGAGCAAAGCTCGTTTAATAAATTTACTTTGTGTCTGCAACTGCTTGTTTAGGCGCTAAAGAGCGGTAAAACCTCCAAATCTGTAAGATTTGGACCTGCTCTACTTCATTACTCTTTCTTTCTCCACAAACAAAGAGCCTTTACACTTTAAAATCAAAACAGCGGGAGTAAAACTTAGGCCTAGAAATAGTTATAACACACATCACTTCAGAGTAGAAAAACTGCACGTATTGTCTGCCTTCAATCGGTCGCCTGAACCTAAGGTCCGACTGGAATCCGTTTCATTTGTTTTTCCATATTCAAATTCACATATTTCTGTTTTTTTCCCCTCAAAATTATGTTATTTTACTTTTTTCAAACACAATTAGATGATACATTGAAGCCATAAAAGAGACTACCTATAAAATAAAACGAAATGATAAAAATACTTCAAAAGTCATCAAAATGTCCTTTTATGGAGTAACCATGTTCACTGACCTAGAATCATAATATCTAAAACTTCAGCAGTAAAATAATCCTACAACTAATTGGGAATAATTTAAAAATCAACCTGTCAGCTAACTTTAAAGTATTCAAAAATTACCACATACTTTACACTACTTAAAGTGTCTCTTTGTAAAATCACAGCTGTCTTGATGTGAATTTGTCGTTCACAATGCATTTCATAAAGTATCATTCTGAAATTACAAGGTCTTACAATGCTGCGAGGGAGGCTGATCAAACAGCGCATTGCTGTCGCCGTCCCTCTCCGTTTTGATATGCCTTGTTGGTGATTCAGCTCAGAACACGTTTTATTTGTGGCTCCAACTAAACTTGTGCGGACAGAAAATACAAAACGCTTTTCTTTAAAGGCTAAATAATTTAGTGACTGGTGTTACGGCAGCTTATTAAAAACTTGGCTGAGCGAGGCCTAAATGCAGTTCAGTCCAGACCGAGATCGGAGTTTGAAAATCACTATATAAACTGCACAACGTGAAAACGTGTGTATTCAGCGCAAGGCAAAACTACGCAGCAGCCCAGGTTTATTTGAAAAGTCCTTGCCCTAAATTTAGTGCTGTTTCAGTAATAAAACCACATCACCAGAACACAAGGCCGTGATAAACTCTCCTCGTAGAACTTCTTTAACATCCTAACCTGGTGAGCGAGCGGCGGCTTCAGCAGGCGTTGACATTTCTGCAACTCGAGCAATTTTTTTGTTTTGTTTCAGAGTTTATTTTATTTTTCCTCAAAAAAAAAAAAAAAGTTATAGGTTCTCTCCACAGTTTATACCCACTCTGTCTCCTTGACTCTCAGGTAATTTCAATCAAACGGTTAAAGGAGGCCAAGGCTACAGTTAGGAATAAGTGAGTAATTTCGTAAAGCAGAGCACAACAGCAGGTCACATAAAAAACTCGCTGCATAATTAGACGCAGGAGAAAATAATTATACATCTGGTAAGAGTAGGGCTATCTCATAAAGACAGAGAGGAAAGCAAGAAGCTATTCCAGTCAATTAGGTAAAGTCAGTAATGTGGTTTTCCATACCTGCCTCCCTCCCACCCCCGCTGCCAATAATGTCACTGCGATCTGGTGTCAGGATGAGCTACACCTCTGAATGTCAAAGACATTGTCCCCTATCCCATGTCCTGTGGTATTGTTTAGCCCGTCGCGCAGGAACACAACTTCTCCTTTTATTGTTAAGGGAGTAGCCTCATTTTATTGAAACTCCCAGCTGTAAACGTCTGTATAATTGACTCCAGAGCTGGAGGTGGTTACCAGCACTCGGCGGGATGTTTACAGTAAAGCTCAACTTAGAAATCAAATGCGTGTGTCAAAGACTGCGCCAGTGACACACGGGTGAGACCTGGACTTTTCATTTATGGCCGAACACAAAACTGGCCGAAGACGGCGCGAGTTGCCAGCATAAGAGACAGCGCCTTCCTGCCAAGGTGTGTGAAGTGGGCGTAATGAGTCGGGAACGCCGAACGGAGGGCTCGGTCACCCCAAATGTGCAGCGAAAATATAAAAACAGCTCTTGTCGTTTTTTTTTTTTTCTAAAAGTACCACACAAATATTTACCTCCACCCTCAAAGAGTAGACTTAAGTAGGGTTGCTGTCTTTTTTTTCTGACTGGGCACAGAAGGCGATTGTTTCTTTTCCTCTTTTTGGCTCCTATAAAAAACATATATATATATATATATATATATATATGTATATATATATATACATATATATATATATATGTAAAAAAAAAAAAACTTCTAAAAGGCAGGAGAGGTAATGAAGCAACTTGGAGGAGAGAAGTCAGTTTTGAAAAACTGAGGTGGGCATAAGTGGGTGTAGCAGAGAAGGCAAGTAAAAAAAAAAAGAAAAGAAAAAAAAAGGAGCCTAAATTAAACACATTTGTTTCTGCTCTCACATACCACAAGTCTTATGAAAACAGAGGGCTGATTGTGTTCACTCTGCAAGTCCAATCTTCCCCACCACCACCTCCTCCACCCCCTGCCCTCCCCTCTGTCTCTCTCTCTGCAACACCACCCAGCTCCGCTGCCCTCAACCCCCCGTCCCAAGCAGCAGCAACAGCAGCAGCAGCCCCCCAACACACACACACACACACACAGCTGGCTGCAGATGCCTCCTGTGTTTGCTCTCTGAGTGCAAAGGCACAAATCTCCAGGCCCCTCAGACTCCTGGGCCCTGCCTCATCTCAGTTTTTACTACCTGACATTGCTATCACCCCATTGCTAACCTCATTCCCTCCACCCTCCATCTCCTCCACCTCTGCTCTATGCAAACATACACACAGAACTGCCACAGGTATGGTAGGTTCATTGGTCGGCCCTGTCACACAGGCACCTAGAGAGATCGGTAGAAATAGTAGACCGGAAGCGAGAAATAGCTGGAATTTGACTTCTTTTTTTTTTACACTTTGAATGGCTCTTAAAGGTGACCAAGAGTTAAGGAACATAATAAATATAACTTTATACGCACATTTACTTCTATATTTAAAGAAATTCAGGTCTTTAGGCTTTAGATTATGACTGGAGATGCATGGAAAATTTTATAAGGCTGGAAACTCACAAATTTGATATTTCTTCAATCAGTGAAAGCTCCAAAAGAAAGCTTTCGCAGGTCACGCAAAGAAAAAAAAGAGACTAATGATTAACTATTTTTAATATAAATGAAGGGAGAAAAAATTCTACAAACGGTGCTCTAAAAGGTGCTACTATCTCAAGAAATACGGATTTTCTAGAGAAATCCAAACATGTCTATAATTCATTTAGGCTGAGAAACAGTGAGAGAGAGCAATACTTTGAGCAAATAACAGGAAGGTCCAACAAACGTACAATGCCATTTGGCAATCCCAGAATCAGGGAAATATCTACATTTGCTAGAAAATGAACTTGGAGCACACTGTTGCTAGTCATATTAGACATAATGGAAGATGCTAAAGTCGTCTTAAAATGTGAACCCTGAAATTAATTTATCTTCGAAAGTAATTGTAAAATCTTGTTTTACAACTGATCCCCCTCACTCCCATTGGGACGTCGCCTCGTCCTGTGAATGATTTGTGATCGCTGACAGGAAAAAGGTTAGAAATAAACATTTGGAACTGTCTCCAGTGTTGGCAGATCAAAACGATACAGTTCTGATTGGTGCATAGAACCAACATGCATAATACACACGCGGGTCGAGAGACTTTCAAGCGTTCTCGACATAACGGCAAAACAAAACTTAGCAAAAGGTGAGCCATTCCTGGATTACCCGAAGACAACACTAGCCACAAAATTGTTTATTTAAAAGTTTAGGAACAAAACAAATTCCCAGTTTGCATGTGATTAGAACATATTTTTTAAAGCACTTTAAGCCTTCCACAATGTGTGACACAGCACAAAATCACCATGACATTCCCCGGGATTAGTTATGCGTATTGTCAGTCCACTGCAGGGAGGTCTGGAAGGTTGCCAGCACATTTTTCTTTTCTTTCTTTTTTTTTTTTTACCTGAAACCTTCATAAAAGTCATTTCCTCACAGTCTACAGACTTCGTTTTCCTTAAGCTGCACACATGCACACGCGCACGCACACACAACTCTCAGATACTCGCTTCTAAATCACGACCTGGTGATGCACTCGGCTATAAATTCATTGCATGTTCACATGCAGTGCTCCCCTTTAAGTGTCTGAAATTCTGTAAAGAATAAATCTTTCTGACAAAACAAAGGTCTTGAGGCTGGGAGGCCAAGTTGGGATGAGGTTAGCTCGGAGCTTCTGAGGGCTTCAGAAAGCAAAACAGTCGTTTAGAAACAAAAGCAAGACGCGGAAACTTGATCGAAATCATACTGTTCTGCACAATCTGATATATGAAAAGTGTTTTAAAGACCTCATTTTGATTTATTTGGAATTACCTAAGAAAGAAGGAAAAAGAAAAAGTGTCCATGACATTCACCAGGCCGCTGGGACCTCAAGAGTGAACATAAGAATGGATACAGCTGCTGCTATCTTTCATTCTCAATACAATCTAATGAGAACGGTGAGGTGATTACAATCAGGGGCTGCTGTAAATATCAGATTCCCAGGGACAGAGTTGAGGAGAGGCCCCTCTCAATTACACAGTATTCAGGAATGCCGAGCATGAACCACAGGAACACGGAGCTGAAGACATTACGCTCCCATCCTATTTTGCAAAACTTTACTCACACCATGTGGCAGAAAAATAGTTTTAGGACACCGTTCAAAAGTTAGCGTTTAACTTAACATGAAAAAAAAAAATAATAAGAAACTGCTGCTGCTGCAATCTCAGGTTGTACCCCCACAAAGCAACGAACTTCTGCTCACTCCAAACTGCACACACTTCTGCAAACAATTAAATGTTAACCCAAGGACTGTAAGCTGCTCAGAGAGAAGGAGAGACAGAGCACGGTGGTGGAGGGGGGTTGGGGGGTTAGTGACGGGAGAAAGAGAGGGGGAGAGAGAGGGGTGCTTGTGCACAATTACAGCAGGGATTTATGGCCTGAGAAACAATTTATAAATCACAGCGCCTGAGCTAATGTGCTCCAGATTGTTCTCCATGCAGCTGCAATTTTGGTCTGCGTGAAACGGCATAATAAACCTGGCTGGAGGACATGTTTGGGTGGTGGCTGTGGGGCGGAGAGAGAAGTTGGGAATTTTTTTGGGGGGTGGAGGAGGGTGGGGGGTTAAAGGTTTTAGGTGTTCTGCCATTTTTTTGTTTGATTTTAGCAGAGGACATGACATTTGAGTTAACAAAAATGTTCGCGATATGAGGTCTCAAATTATGCAGATAATACAAATGAAAACACGTAGAGTCTTAGTAGGAGAGAGAGGAAGAAAACAATTAGACGTTTCAGCTTGGAATCAATTAAACTTCCAAACCGGTTTCATGGTTTTACTGTGAAAATCTGAACTTTCCCCTTACAATTACACTCTTGACATAAATCCAGAAAACTTTTCAGTTATGATAAGAAAAGACAAATGTTGCAAGCTGATCCCCTCATTGTGGCTGCTGGCCGGTGTGGACGAAGGGATCGGATGTGCAGAGGGGAAGCCTTAGCCTTTGTGGCCACTCAGCCAACTGGCCCTGAACCTTGGCCTCCGACCCTTCACCCGGGAAAAGGGAGGGAGGGGGTAAAACAAAGCTCTGAGTGACATCTGAAACCAGAAACTCTGTGGGGAGAGAGTGTCTGGACAGGACTCAAGTAACCCCATTAACTGCGCAGAAAAGATTTATGGCTATTTATTTTCCGCGTCCTACAAATTTCGAAAGCTGACTGATCCGTCAAAAATAATCAAGCGGTTGAGAGGTGCACGTCGAGCTTCATCTCCTTCACTTGCCAACATCTCAGCTGGACAAAGGTTCTCCATTATTAACAACTCTGAGAGAAGTGCCAAGAGCTCATCTACAGCAAAATAACTTCTGCTTAATATGAACAACATGAGCCTGTCTCCAGAGTGGTTTAAGAGACTCGCTGATGCATATTGACCAGCCCCACTGATGGGTTTTGTACAATGGGGTTACGTAAAGGAGCGGGATTAGTTCACTGTAAACAATAACAGAGAAACGGTGGTCGATTGACGGTGAATGCGAGCCTCAGTCACCAGAATGCTGAAAGCCACTGTAGTATTTAAATCGGGCAAGGAGGGAGGAAGACTGGGCCAAGCATTCTGTAGCTCAGCTGTGAGGCTCTAAGCCGTTGCCCTAGGGTCTTTGTCCTGCCTTTCAGGGCAAGTCTGAGGTAGTCAAAGACCCTATTCATGACCGGCGCTCCCCCTGCCAACACACCCATACAGCCCCAGTCAAGTCAGCCGAGAGCTATAGAGCCTGCCCATTTCACACGAGAATCAGACCTGCCCCTAAAGCCTGCTTCAGGGATTTCCAATAGCCAGCCCCTCCAGCCCAGGCACAAACCAAACAAAAAGGACTCCTCGGCCTTCTCCATGCCGTATAGCCTTAATTAGACCTTTTTTCCCCCTTAATGTAGCTTTTCTACATTTAAAGAAAGTAAATCAGCAGATTTCCATTCCTTTACGGGCAAGATTGTACCTGTAAAGGTGCAACACTTTGAATATCTGACACAAAATTCACCTCAAGACTGTATCCTGAAAAGCTCAACCTGAGAGCATCACATGACAACATCTCAGAACAAAGAAACCTAATCATGCTGATTATCTGGGGGGCAGGCACCAGGGGAATCCCGCTATCACTGAAGACTGTCTTATGTCTGCCGAGCACAAGGCCCTCAATCACAGCCATTACTCATAACTAATTAAGAACATTACCTCATCATTTCAAATTAAGCAAATAAGGTCAGGAAAAGCGCGATATCCGAAAGAAAAACCTCAGTCCGTCACAGGCTTCTGCTGCTTCGGCTGCTTTGTCTAACAGGATCCACAAGTTGGTTCCGAAATAAGGAGCCTACACATTTTAGATGACTCACGCCTTTGCTCGGCTTTAATCGAATTTGATAGTCTGCAGAACATTGTGACTTCTTAACTCGTACAATTGGTTTATGAGGCTAATGGGACAGAGGAAGGGGCACCAGAAGATGGATTCTTTCACCATCATCAGGCCTGATTTCATGGGAAAACCTCATGTGTGTTTTAAACAAGCTTTTCTAGCACATATTGCAAGCACGAGATCTTGCAATATTAAAAACGTCACAACACCTATGTATTGCAAAGCTCTACTAAGATTCTGTCAGTAAGTCACTCTGTCTGATTAAGTAAGTGCAAACTAACGTGAGTGGAGATGCACCAATCAATAGACCAAAGATCCAAATCAGCCAACTTTCCCTTGATCTCCTCTGACTGGGGATCGACAGGTAAGATACTGAAAAATCTGTATTCCCCCCCTCCCCCCCCCAAGTTCATTAATTGCATCAAAACTAAGATCTCTGGGCATTTTTGTTCCAATAACACATTAATCAAGTACTTTCATGCAGTTCTTTGAGCTTACTAATAATCTGACAGAAGTAAAAACACCAGTTTTTCTTTACACATGCAAACATTTCAGTAAATAATTCCTTTTGTGTTTGTTTAAAACCTATCTCTGGTACTTTGTAATTTTATTTGAATGACTTGTTGAGCAGGGGACAGACAATTAGTTGACTAGATAGCTGTTAGCTGCTAATGACACTCATGCTGTCATCTCCTCCATATCTTCCTATCCGCACGAAGGTTACTTCACTTTATTTTAATGAGATGCATTTGATAACAATTAAAATGCTTATTGCTCTGTAAAAGTACCTTTACTGGTGAACTGTTTCAGGCTAATGGTGATAAAAATCTATCGGTAATGAAAACCGATGGATTCTTTTAAGCAGATTTCTAATGTTAGTCTATATTAGTCTGGACTTTTTCTGCTCACTTCCAACTTGCAGAATAATTCCTATATAACATGAGGCACAAAAATGTTGCAAGGCTACAATGACTGGCTAATCATTAGCCACTGATGACATAGCCTGTAAAGTTATCGGCGCTAAGCTATATGTAATCCGGTAAACATTTGATCTCTAATACGACTCCACAATATTGCGATGGCAATATTGTTGAATATTATTAAATTAATTTAAACTGCCAAAAACGTTTTCTTTATTTTTCTCTCTTTTATTTTAATTAACACAATAATCCTAACACTTTTCAAGATCTTTTGCATCACATAATGTGTGAGCAACAAGGGTAGCGAGGACGCAAATAAGAAAATCCATTCTAGCTCTGTAGAGTATTGTATCAAGAAAACCTAAAATATAAGAACCAAATAAATTTGTATCCAAATAGTTATGGTTTTTGCAAAAAATGCATTGATATTGTGGTGATTACTGCAATTCAATCCTTTGTGCAGCTTAATCTCTAATTAATAATCTAAAATAATGTATGTGGTCAAAACTGAATAAGATTATTCTTCAGTTGACATATTGTTCAAAACACATCTTAAGGTTTATTAAATATCCATTCCATCCTTTTAAACATTGAAAGCCTCGTATTTTCACATCTTTTTTGGCCTTAGGGCAACCCAAGAATTAAGAAGCCAGAAAATATTGATAAAATCATTTGTTGTCTTCACATGGTATTGTAAGCTAAGTGTCTTGCTAAATCTCAACTGATTAAGTTCATGACAAAATATTAATTTTGTTGACGAGCCAAAGCGGCACATTCAAAGCACCTGAATTATTTATAACCAATCAGTTATGTAGCATAGTTGATAAATCTTTTAAGCTCATCTTTCTCCAACTCGTACTTTTCTGTTATATTCAACACCAACTTCAACATCAAAGCAAGCACAGAGTAACATGTGTCCTACTTATATGAATGTATTAAACATGGAAAATTCCCCTTGGCTGCCTTCGAGATTTATGCAGTCAGACATAAGATCTGTTACATGCACTGCATGTGTTTTTAGACTCAGAGAATAGATATTGCAGATGGTGAGTGAGTCTCATCCGCTACTTGAAGTTCTAATAGTTGTGGAGCAAAAACACACAAAAAAAGAAAAAACAAATCCAGCAACTGAAAACATGTAAAAAATATATATATATATATAACCTGCTTAACCAAAGCCTAGCACAATTTAAGCATTCAAGAAAATATGTATTTTTTAAATCCATTTTGCATGTGGAGGTCTAATTGTCGTGACAGGCATGTAAGGGAGACAGGGGCCTCAAAAATGTTGTTCCATCACAAGAACAAATTGAGAGAAAAGTAACAAAGCTGATTTATAACTTCAACAAGAAGAACAGCTGCCCTGCTCGCTGTCAGCTAACCTCATCCTGGACAGATATCCATCCACTTCTTAATTTAGTATCTCCACTGCAGCCTCCCTGATACGACTCACGTACTGTTCTACATGGCCTTTAGCAGACCGCTTGCCCCAAGCGTGACCTGAAGAGGAGCCTGATGTAAATCTTAGAGGACTGCTGATGCTACATGGGCACGATCAGATATCCTGCTGCCATCTCTAGATTGGACTCTTACTGTAAGGGTGACGGCGAGGCATTGTGGTCTACAGAGGAGAAACTGTGCTCTGTGGGAGACAGAAATCCCTCTGATAAGTGAATGCCTCAAGGTCTGGAAGCAGGCCCACCTTGGGATAGCAAGGGGGAACGAATAGCAGCACCCGTATCTGCCCTAGTTTATGCTCCCACCACCACATCTCATCAACAATCTCTCCTCCTGCTTTCTCCTTTCTCGCTCTTTCTCTCTCTCTTCCTCTCCTGCTGCCTGCAGAGCTTAAACTGAAAACAGCTGGTTGGAATACCAGACTGATGAAACCCTGTTAAAGAGTTTTTCTGTGAGTTTTCTTCCCGAACATTTTAATAGAACGAAGCTTAAAAACCTATGGTACAATTATGGGAGAAAACATTTAATTCAGTGAGGTGTACATTATGGTTTACTGGTATGAATCAAGCGCACAGTCACTTTATAAAACAAATAACAAATCTAAGGAGGCACTTTGCATAAGAACTTTGTTCAAAATTTCTAAGACAGTTTTATTCAGATTAACGTCTTACTTTATCTCCGAAAGTGTCATCATTTTGTATAAATACATGTTAGTTGTTCTTCAATGATAAAGATAGTGTTTTTAAAATGATCAAAATTGCAAAATTTGACTTTACTATCAAATTCTTTCTAACCTGAAACGCTTTACATATTCTATTATCGGCATGTGGTGGACACAACTTTCATTTTCTCTGCAACTAATAAACCATCTAATATAAACAAGACAATGATTGAATAGCATTTCCATAAACTGGTAAGATATATTTGAGACCAGAAGGTTTTTTTAAGACAGTAAAAGTTTGCTTTGATTACACATTTGTCAAAATGAGGTCAGATTTTAGCTTTAGCCTTTGGGAGTAGGCTAGCTGTTAGTGTGCTCAGAGTTAGCTGTAACCTTAAGGTTATTTTTTACAAAATAAGAGACAACCAGAGAGTTACCCAAAGCAAGTAAGATGTTACCTACTGAGAAACGTTTTACACGAACGCTGCTTCAAAAGTTCTTAATTTTCCTTTTTTAACTTTATTGATGGAGCTAAACATAGAATTAAACTATGTTGTTTTGTTCTCTATCATTTCTTTTAAAAGGTCTTAACCTACTGACATGTTTTCTTCATACTGACTTTGTGAAGCGCTTTGGTCACCAACTCTGTGGTTGTGTAAAGCGTAACCGAAATAAATGACTGATTGATTGATTTATTATCTCTTGTTTCTACTTTATAACATTTTACAGCTCTCCAAACTCAACCTTTTACTGACTTTTTTCAGTTTACCTACATTGCAGTGAGACTTATTCGAATGTATGACATGAGCGTTAAAGACATTCAATTCAAAATAGGTTGTCATTTTTAAAATTATTCATCAATTTGTACATTTTGTGTTAAAGGAGTTTTCTGGGGTATTAGCTACAACTAGAAACCCTGGCTTTTTTTGAGTGTGGTTACACATCTGATTGAGTCTGACTATTCCAACCATTCCAGGGGCTCTGTCCTCACCATTTGCACCAGGACTCTGGGTTAATACCACAGCACAGACAGGACTATACTGGTATTCACAAAATGCGCCATACATGAATCCATCCCCAACCTCTTACAGCGATGAAACTCCCCATGAAAGTTTCTTTTTATAGATTGGCATCTGTCGAGCATAAGAGAGCAAGCTTTAGTTTCTATGAATTAATCCATTGGTGTCTTTAAGTGCAACCAAACCTGCAGTGATTGTTATCCTCTGCAGATTGTAAGTGCTGCGTAGCAGTCAGAACATGTGTGGGCATGACCAACAGTTTCCTCGATAAACAGCTACAAGTTCTGAGTTCACTGCAACACTCAGATCTTTAACTTTGCAACAGGAGTTTTTTGGGTTTTTTGTTGTTGTTGTTAGGCCGCAGAAACGAGGTCAATAACATATCTCGAATCTGTTTTGGGACTGTAAAACTTCAGACTCTGGAGTGAGTTCAGGTGCGTTGGAGGTGTTCACCTTCACCCGCCAAGTCTTTGAACTCAAACATAAGTTTGCCCGAGTGTTCGAGGGGAAAAGCAATGCACCAAAGCCAGCAGCAGCCCGGGCCAAACATAGCAAATCCGAAAAAACACATAAATTGATTTTTAAAAAAGAAGGGAAAAAAAAAAAACATTTGCACACATATATTCATCTTGGCACATCAAAGGGATTCATTGATGTCACTGAACATGGGGAGTCTGCGGCTAGAGAGGGGAGATGTTGGTTATCCTTTCCTCAAAGGGTGCAGAGATGCTCCTGATGGGCCCAGCGCTCGAGAAGCCAGAGAGCGCTATAAACAGAATTTCTAATGCCAAGCGGGCGAGTGGGTGGGTTAGGTAGCGAGCTAGCAGGCTATGGCGTAGCAGGGAGGAATTGACGCCAGCTAAAGCCTTCCACAGAGACCAGAGAGGGAAGGATGCAGACCAGGACTGACACCATTTCACACAGATCTGTGTAAGCGAGGTTAGGAAGTGAGCATGGGCATCTGTGATGAAAAGGAAATGCAAATGGGAGATGCATGTTCGCGTAACAGCCAAAATGAAAGGCTTGCAGGAGAGGCTAAAAGCAGCTTTGGTTTGTGTTCGCACTAATTACATCTGATCTCAATTGCCCACGAGCATATAAAAAGTGGTGGAGCTATGTAACTATTTAGACTGTAATCACCTGTTTCTCTTTACTTTCCAAGCCTGAGCATAAAAGATCATTATCGAAATTAATCACTGCAGGCCGAGACCTCTCGGCGTTTCTGCTTCTAATTGAACAGAGCCACCAGACTGCTGTGGAAGTGTTTGCCTTTGAAGGAAAACTCCTTTCAAAACTAAAAACCTAGTCAGAAACGCTAGCTCTGTTGACATAGCGCTTGGCTGAAAAAATATTTGAGATTCAGGAATACAACACAGACGGTTGTCAGAACGTGAGCGGCGCACACTGTCCCCTCTGTTGCAAAATGTCCACACAGCCTCACCTGAACGCACACCCCTCCTCCTCCTCCCTCATACTCCGGCACTTACAGACAAACATACAGCACGCATGGCTGCATGTTTGCTCATTCTTGAACTCACACACACACACACACATACACAGCAAGGTGAGTGAAATGCCAAGTGAGCCACCTGATGAAAAGACACCTCCACACAACCAGGCTTTGCTTATGCAAGGAGAGGCCCTTTTCTTCGGCTGGACAATGTCTGTGTTGACTTTTCTTTGTCTGCTCGTTTTAAGCACCAAAAGCAGCAGAAAGAATGGAAAGACGAAGGGAAAAAAAAGTCAAGAGAGGCATGCAATCGCAGCCACTGACAAGTTCAGACTTATACAAGCCTTTCCTATTCATATCCCCAATCTCAAACAGTTTCCTATTCAACAATCATGCTCGGGAGTTTGAGCGTCCCACCGCGTTATTTGATGAAGATATGTTTGAGCGGCGCGCCTCGCTCTTGCCCACTTGCCACCTCTCGCACACAAGAGGTATTTCGCTCTCGAGTGGCGGCGATGATGACGACAGCGTGGCCGGCGGAGTTATCGAAAAGTGACGCCGGAGGTGGCGAGAGGTGGCGTCCGACGGGGGTGCGAGTTCACCAATTAAATCTGGCACTAGCCCGTTTACTGCTGGAACAATGAGCTGGATTTATCGAGCTGAGTTTGTAGAAGGGGGGAAGGAGGGGAGGAGAAGAAGAAAAAAAAAAGCTGCACAGCAGGCAGGAGTCTGGTGGAACATCTCTGCAAACATAAAACCTCCTCCTCAGCTCTCGGTGGATTACAGCGGAATGTCAGCTCTGAGCAGGCTTTAAATCAGTTATGCTTGGCCCTCGGGGGAACTCTGTGCTGATCCCATGTAGGCCTTTCTCTCATTACTCGTGATGGGGTTGCCACATCCAGATTTTTTCATCAAGTTGGGGACTTTAAATCCTTTATCGTGTAGCGCATTCTTGAGTGAAATTACTGCGTGACGACTCTTGAGCAACAGCTCGAGTTTGTTGTGTTTGCTGCATGCATGGCATATATGCGACGATACCAGAAAACCCGTAAGAGAGGACGAGATGCGAGCACATACATGCAGAATATATATATGAAAACAAATGGAGTCATGCAATTCGACATTATTTACTCAAAGCTGTAAAAAAAAGTATCAGTCTCCACCTTGAATAAAAAAATTAGAAAAAAACTTGGGATTTTGCTCCCTGCTATAAATCATACAGTCTGGTTGACAGACGCAACTTTTAATGCATCTCACGCAGTACAAGTACAACCGCATACCACCCGAAGCCTATAAAACAAACCTCTCTGTCCCAGCAGGGTTTTCCAAGCCATGCAATACCATAAAGTGTTTGCCAAGCGCCAGGATTGTTTGCACCCATCTCTCCAGCTAATCTCCGCATTTTTCACAAACAAGAGTGGTGATGCGGCGATACGTTTAAGCGTGGAGCTCAGCAGGCTTAAGTGAGCCACCGGACGGACGTGCTGGTGCAGGACAACTTGTAAAATATCAGCAGCCGGATCGGACTGCGACGAAGACGACGGAGATCCGCAGGTCTGAACATCCCCCGGCGCCCAGAATGCGAGTCTAAAAAGGTTCCAACATGAGCCTCTCATCAATCACACTCACTGCATTGCATTCACACTAAGCCATGAGGGCAGGGCAATATGGAGACCTCAAGACGACCGCTAAGTATGCCAGCCATTGTCTGCCTGCTTGTTTTCTGCCACAGCGATGATTGACACAGTCAGCGCATTCTGTCCCATTGACCTCATTTTCTTTCTCTTTTTTTAAATATGGAGGATTATATGTCTAGAAAAGACTCTAATTATTCACTGCGTTGCCTGAAGCTACAAAGATGGCTGTTTTAATTTAAACTTTGCTTTAGCCAACGCAAACACGAGGAAGTGAGAGGCTTACACACACACACACACACACACACACACAAAAAAAAACAAAGAGATAGACTGAGATAAGGATAGATTAGTAACATTTCTCCATCAGTTTGTGATAGAGTTGTTTCTCCCTGTTTTAGACCCAAACACTGTAATCAAACAAGGTTTCCTTAGAAGCAATCCACAAAAAGAGCAAAATATTGTCGTGATGCTCATTTTGCCCCTTCCCTATTTCACACTTGTGTCGTTTCGGTCATTTTTATAACCAACTGTCTAACTGCGGGGTCAGGAAATGATTTATCACTTTTCTACGCTGTAAATATAGTTTATGACAAGAAAATGTGGCTATGTGCCTCCTATAAATACTGGATTTATGGAAGTTTGTTGAATGCAACTATTGTTGAAAAGTTTGCGCACTTTCATGAATTAAATGATTTTCAAAGAAACAACCCAGATAAGTTAACTTTAGAACTTAATTAAAAAGTAATATGTGATGTAAAGCAAGACCAAAAAATCCGGTTTCAGACACCAAACTTACAACAAATGCAACAAAGCAATCCCTTCATTGCATTTCTCAGTGAATAACAACATTGATGCAGTATGAAAAACCATGGAAGATGCAAGAAATAACTACAAATATAATACGCTCCTAAATGATCACTTGGAGGTATTTTGGAAAACCTAGCATATTAAGATACATTTTAAGGCCTAAAATTCGTCATGTTTATTGGAAAACCTGGTTCCGAAAGGATGAATGACTGCCTCGACCTTGCAAATTTGTCAAATAACACCAGATTTTCCGATGCTAACGTAGAAAAAAAAGTAAGACATTAATGCCTTACTGTATTTCTATCTAAATAATTATATACCATAAAAAGAAGTGACAGACGGACCTATAAATGATTAAAAGAACAAAATTTTGTTGTGTCATAAGACATTTTACAGAATATATTGCATATGTGAGACTTTCTAAGGCTTGAAATTGATACTTTTGGATGCAAGACTCGAGGGTTCGGCTGTCTACTAGGCTTTGTTGATTCGCCAAAGCAGAAAATAACACCCGATTTTCTCAAACATAAATAAATGCATGAACTGCATTTCTCGGCAAATAAATAAAAACATGTCATATTCACAATACGAGACTTTTTATGGCGCTTTAACACACTGCTGAGACCTTGTAAACAATATCCACCAAGAGCAGCTTTTGTTGACTTGATCAGAGGTTATAATATGTCAGATTCCACAGCAAATCTTCAGTCAAGAAATCAATAGAAACAGATGCTGGTGCGTGTCAACCCTTCATCATTTCATAGTTTTAGTCTTTTCAAACACGAGTAGAGGATGCTCGCCATGGAGATTTCATATCAATCATGTGTAAATTCATACTTTGACAACCATTCATTCATTTATTTTATATTCTATACAATCTGCTTTAGGGAAGCCTGGTTACATGTCTCCAATAAATATTAGCTCCCAGCACAAGACGGTTTATAGTTATTTTAATTTGACCAGGAGCTCTCAAGATGTTTTAAATCGTAAATCATCTCGTCCAAAAAGGAATAGGCCCCAAAATAAATGGAAATAAGGTGAGAAGTAAAGCTTTCAGAAAATAACACACAACAGATCTAGATTAAGAGTAAGATTTGAGCACTTATCTCTATAATTTATGATAACCACAGATCAAACCACAGCCATCATCACCATATTAAAGCCTGTAATACTGCAGCTGCAAAAAAAGAAAAAAACTGCTTGGCTGCAATATTTGAGAGCCTTTTATAATTCAGATGATGTGTATTGATGTTCTGTCTGAAAAAAATATATATCTGCCCACTTGGATGGATGGATTTTAGCTGCCCTACAAGATGTGATCCAGAGTTTAATGACCAAAAGGCTGAACTTCTCAAAAAAAAAAAAAAAAAAAAAAGGTGGTGGGAACATAGTACAGGGGGAGAAAAAAAATATTGTTCAGCTCTTAATCGGAGCTGTTTGCTGGTATTCCTCTAAAACTCTAAAACCAACAACACAGAGACAACTACGCGTCACATGGTCCGAGCAGAGGCAGCCATTTAGTTAATGAGCCCCAATGGAGACCTCCAATGAAGCCATCAAGGCCGCTCAGAATAACAATGGTCAACTAACGCCTTTCTAATTGAATGGAAGGTGAGGGGAGGCGATGTGAGTGGGCCTGAAACAGTGAAAAGGGAGACAGAGGGGTGGGGATGGGGCTGGCGGGGTGTCTCTTCAGTCAGATGCCTGCCAGGCTTTAACGAAAGTACTCGTTTTTTTTGGGGAGGGGATGTGACAAGGTTGGTGGAGGAACGAGGAGGGATTGGGGGGGGGGGAGTCGGACAAGCTCAGAGGAACACAGGGATTATCCCAAGGAAGTTTGCACAGCTCCAAGTTAGAATTTGTCTAATAAACCCCAAATGTTTGGAGGTAGCAGTCCTTCCAAACTTGCTGCATGTCCAGTCACTTAAAAAAAAAAAAAACTACACATCAAGCACAAATGCTGCAGACAAACTAATGCAATAATCGGTTTAAAACCTCTTCAAACAAACAGCGCGACACCATCATGCAACAAGTAAACGCAGCTCAGCAAACCCTGCGTCAATAACACTTTGCTCGAGACTCTCAGCCTTATCTGGACACCGAAAGTCTCTGGAAAACGTCTTGCACCGGGCGCTGCAGCCCGGGACTGCGAGATTTTATGCTGCTGCCACTGCAGGACACAGGTACAAGAACAACTGTTTTTACTTCTGTACAAAGGGCTTTTCTGAGTTGTCAAGGATTTCTGCAATAGAAATCGAAAGGAGATCATCTCTAATCTGAAATGTGAGAAAAAATTAAAACTTACATATTAAGGCAAGGCTGTTAGGAAAATAAATGGGTTTTTTTGGGGGGGGGATTTTTTTATTATTATTTTTTTCAAAATAAAAAAATAAAATAAATAAATCTGAGCTCCATACATAACAAGAAGTTCAAATGCAAGGCTTTGCAAAGAGTGGGTGGCAGGGAGAAATTTATACCCCCTAAAAGAACAAAGAGGTAGTTAGTACTGCTCCTTGAGAGGCCACTTGGAGGGAATATGGCGGTCTGGCAGTGCACAAGGAACTTTCACGCACGGCCAAAGTTGTTTTTCCTCTTTTTTTCTCTCTCTTTTTTTTTGTAGAGAATGACAGAATTGAGAGAATGCATGAGCACAGAGAGCACAATATCCCATGGGGGGAAACTTACCGTTCTTGCACTGGGAGACAGCGAACTATTGGACAGGTATGGATTGGTGAGGTCAGGAAACATAAGAAACTGGTAGCCCGGATAGTGAGGGCTCTTAAAAAAGCCACCATCTTGCTGTCTTCTTAGTGCTGCAGAGGAGAAGGAAAAAAACTTAAGGGTTTGCTGAGGCAAAAGCGACACATTTTCTCACTTTTTTCATAACTTAAAAAGACAAATAAAGGGAATCTTGAATGTTTTTTTTTTACCTTCACCGAAGTAATCTCTTGTTTTCTCATAACTTTCTGAGTCGGGTCTGGTTTGGGGGCGCCTCTCTGCCTGCTGCAGAAAGGGAGGACATGCATGCATATGGATTAAAACTCCCCCCATTCCTGTTGGCAAGCCACTTTCTTTTCAATTTTGCAAACGTTTTTTCTTCGTTGTTTACCTCCGAGTCTGACGAGCTGCTGTTGTTTTCCGACTCGTTCACTAAAGAGGACTTCACGTCATCCAGGTCCCTCTCCGCGGAGACGTTTTCGGAGATCTTCTCCTCCTGCTCCCCTTCGTCTTTGAACGAGATCATTTCATCGTTGGCCCCCAGATCGTCCCCGCCGCCTCCGTTCAGCTGTGGCATTTTGGCACCCGAGTGGAAAGGATCGAAAAGGAAGGAAGGAGAAAAACACACACACACTCACAAAAAGCAGTTTTTCTTGTCTCAGCGTACAGTCCAAAACGTGCCACTGGTGGAGTCAGCTAACTACAATAGTTCATGTTTCACAACTCCCATTTCATCCTCTGAACTTGGTTCCGTGATCCATGACCAGGCTTGTGATGATAATCCACAGTTAAAAAGAGAAAAAAAAAGTTGGAAAAAAAATATCGATAAATGTTTGGCTTCTGCGGCCGGATGCGCAGCAACTTGGCAAAGTTTCGCCTCTTTCGCAGCTTGCGGACAAACTTGTGGTCCCTGTACGTGTTTTTTTTTTTTTTTTTTAGCTCTTGTGCTCCTGAGGAATAGGAATATTGCTCTCCTCCTTACAGAGTTAGCAGTAACTACAACCCTACCGAAGAGAAAACAGCACGTCCGACTTTATCTCCTTAATATCCATGCGTGAGAAACAATGGCTCAAGTAAAAAAAAAAAACACACAGCAGGAAAAAAAAAAAAGAAAACACGCGTCGCAGAGCTGCTTTCCTTCCCTTTATTGAACAGTGTTGCGCTGTGTTCCCTCTCCACGACCAAAAATAAAATAAAAAAAAACAAAAAAAAACACGCAAAGTTCAAAACTAGAGGAGGGGGTGGGGGGGAAGAAAAAAAGGAGAACTCAAAAAGAAGTGGGAGTGGGGAAAAGAAAAACTGCTCAACTGTTCGCCCCTTCCCTCCACATTGCTGCCGGAGAGTGCGCTCCGAAAAACTACTTGGGTTGTTCGAGTGGAAGGAAAGCAGCAGCCCCGTCCGTAGAGGAGGAGTTTAGAGCGCTGAAAACCGACACTTCATTCAGCAGCATGCAGATCAGCTATTCTTAACCCTCAACCCACCTACTACCCCCACCCACTCCCGCCCCCTAACACACACACACACACTTGCAAAAGCACAGTGGCTACAACTACATAATAATAATGATGATAATAATAATAATGCTTATTTGGTGGTTCCTCTTATTATTCATTAACAGGGCGGCTCAAGATTTTAAAGGGGCCCTGAGAAGAATTTCATTTGCTCTTAAAGAGATATCTCATATTTTGTGAAGTGGTGTTCTTTAAAGTGACTGTCAGAAGTACCTGTAGGAAAAAAAAAATCTAAAGTCAAATGTGTGCACTACTATATACTAGTGTGTATATGTATATATATATATATATATATATATATGTATATATATATATATATATATATATATATATATATATATATATATATATATATATATATATATATATATATGTATACAGTACAGACCAAAAGTTTGGACACACCTTCTCATTGAATTCAATGAGAAAGTGTGTCCAAACTTTTGGTCCCACTTCATCCTCTGAACTTGGTTCTGTGATCCATGACCATATATATATATATATATATATATATATATATACTAACCTGTGAATTTGCAGAAAAGCTAATAAATTCTCAGATCCATGGAAGGCTAGCAGTTAGTCAGACTGGTGGCGACGTTTTAGCAGATTTTAGCTATTTAAAATCACAACATTTTCATGAGAGACTGCTCTTAAGTTGGTTTGTTTTCAAATGAACAACTTCCATGTTAAGTTAACTTTTTGCTGACAGCAAAAGGTTTTTTTTGCGATTATTGAGAAATTTCTTGAAAGCATGCCACCTTGTTGGGAACCTGTATGAGTAGGGCACCTAAACTGTCTCCAGCCCAGGGTTTAGCATCTCCCTAAATCCAGCCATGTGGAGCAAATATTTCTAATTGTAGCAGGCTATTATTTGTGCAAAGGCCTCAAATGTTCCTGTGATTTTTCACTTCACGTTGTTGTTTAAATATTTTTTGATTTAAACGTTTAGAATAGAATATGTGTTTGATTTTATAAACTGTAGCGTTTGAATATTGCACATTTAATAGTCTAGATTCATAGTTTATCGTACAATGTGTTTTTGCTTAAGCTCTGCATTATTCATTTTGCATTGCTTATTAGATTTTTAGCCGTAAATAGTGTTTTGCAACCATATTACATATGAACTCATACTGTGATAACCATAAGGAAAGTCCTGTGCACACTGACTCCCCATTGTCAGTCCTTTTCTAATGTTAAATCACTTAAAGGAATCAAAACTATTTATTTATATCATTTTTACTCACAACCTCTGCTTAACACTGCTACACTCCAACTTTATTGGTTAAATTCAGCTAAACACAGTTTGTTTCATCAGTGTTGGCCCGGGTTTTTAGTGATAAAACTCAAAATTACACACTACTGTGCAAATTGCATGTCTGTGTTGCATGGGGAAAGACACTATGCCCTAACACCTGGGTTAAGCCCTTCCCATTATGGCCCAGAGATAAAACAGGGAAGAAAATCACTGCAAACGTTGTGTGGGAGAAGATGCCTGACTCTGATCCAGTTTGAGCGAGTCTTTTATTGGGTCCAAAGCAGAATCTGAATTGGGCCCCAGAGCTATAACCTGACTAACAAGCCCTTTTTAAACTATTATAATTTTCCTCTGTACGTTTTTGTACGAATTGTACTTTATCAATTCTTTAATATCTTCAAAAATACAATTTTGAAGAATTAAAATGTTTTTTAAATACCTGTTAGTCATGAAAAGGCATGCACGCTTTGAGATTCTTATGGTTTAATAACCGTCAATAAGACACTTTTTGTTTGTTTGTGTCATGGGATTTACACAAAAATGTAAACAAAAACATGATTTAGTAGCTTTTGTTTGAACAGTATTCTTTATTAATAATATAATTATAGACAGAGTAATGTTACATTGAGTGTAACATTTATTTGTTATTTTAGTTTTGATACATGGAAAAAATAGCAAAAATGGAATAATTAGCAGCTAGGTTTCAAGCAGTTGTGCATAATATTTATTGTATCCATTCTCTGCTAAAACAAGCTGGCATTAGCTGTGTAATAACTCAGCCAGCACTTGGAGGAAAAACAGCACTGCATAAAAAAACTCCAGTCATTTCATTAAAAGCATTTCACACCTCGGAAATAGTAAAATGGAAAGTTTCTCGCAGCTTCTGCCATTTTTGCCGACCAATGCCTGTTCATAAACCTTGAGAGCAAATTTATTAGCAGTCTCACAGTATGTTCTGGGTGAGAGGTTTTTGGCTGCCCCCTGCTGGCCTGGAGGCCCTAAGCAGCAGCCAGGGTTTCTCATGCCTCAGGCCGGCTGCGCTCTGATCCTCCTGTCCGTCTCTCATAGACAGACGTTGACGTTTGAGGAACAGGATTGTGGGCTTGGTGTTGCAAGCACTCTTGGAAGGACAGGGGGAAGTAGTAGTTACAACACTTTTTTTCCTCTCTCTCTCTCTTTGTTTTGTTCCTGTGGTGTAACCTGCACATAAATCTTAATCATAACAATGGGTCAGAGATGTACTTTAAAGCTCTAAAAAAAGAATTATGTGCAATCCCGAAGCGCTGCAACTTTTCCCAAGGTTTACCACAAGCAAGTTAGCAGTTTTCTGATTATTCTTAGAATATTGCCTCATTACGCCTTCACCTATTTCAGCCCAACGCCAGTGGACCCGGTACTTTTCTTTATTGCTGATGCCATCTGACAGGCTGCTCTTGTTTAAGAAAAGAAGCCACTGATGTTGTTGACTGCGTGTCAGCAAGCTGAAGGTTGACTGACAATTCAGCAGTGTCTCCACGGGCCTCATTAGATCCCCAGATTCCTTCTGGGTGTTGGCGTGTGTGCGTGCGTGTGTGTGTGTGTGTGTGTGTGATGCTCTGTGTGTCTATTTGTATTCAGTTAAAAGCAACATATAGTGTGCAGCTTCTATAAATTTTAGTAATAGGGGGGTTAGCTTGTGCACCGAAATACACATTGTTGCGCTTGCATGTGTGCGCGCAGGTGAATATTTGGCCTTGGGGCAACACATCAGTGTCTTTTTAGGGGGTCCGCAGTATGCATGGAACATAACAAGCGCATTATTCAAATGTTTTCATCACCCACTTCTATAGTGCAACCCCTTTAACTGAAACTCACCCACAGCCTTGCGTTCATATGTTCCAGAATGTAAGAAAATGCATATATATTTTTATTAAGTACATCAAGTGTCTGAACTGAAATTCACTACTTATGTCCCTGCAGGTGTAATTACATTTATTCTGTGCTCATGCACCGTGCCCTCATAAATGATTGATAAAATCAAGCATTAAAATGAGTGAACACAGAAAAATAAGAACATGTTGCAGTAGCTGCTCAACAGGAATATATCTACAATAATGACCCCTCTCTGCCTCTTTCTCTCTCTCACACACACACACCCCAACACACACACGCCGACACACGCACACGTGTTCAAGCACCGAGCCACTAAGCTCCACTGCTGTAAGGAGACTGTTGTTCTCTGTCAACTGTAACAGTACAGTGAGAAATAATCCAGGTTGTGTGTAATGTTTTATTCCTGTGAAAGAACATCTCACCACATGAACTCGCTGCTTTTGTTCAAATGACACGTTTAAACATATTAAAGGCTTCTGGAGCATCTTAGAAGTCCACATCTCCCATATTGCGTATTCTCAAAATACATTTTTAGTTCTATCTGAAATTTGTACATTTGGTCGGATTCAAAATGCACACATTTCCTCTTCTCAAAGTGGCTTACTGTCATGAAAAAGTCACAAAGTCTTTGATTTAGTCCATAAATTCAGCAGGAAAGTCATTTGTTTTCATTTAGAGTGCTGTGAAAAAGTGTTAAAAGTGCCACTTACATATTTTTATCCTGCTTTTTCTTTTTTGTCACACATAAATGTGTCAGATGTTCAAATTAGTTTTAATATTGGATCAAAATAAGCTGATTAAAAATAAGGAGCAGTTTTCAAATTGTGGTTTTATTCATTAAGGTGAAAAAAGCTATCCAAACCAACCCTATGTGAAAAACTAATCCCCCCTAAACCTAGTAACACAACAGACATCAGGGGATGAAATATTTTAAATCAGCCACGTTGGATGGATTTAGGTATTAATAGCACTGGATCCAGACTTTGACTAGGCCACTCCAAAACTTAATTTTGTTTTATTTTTTAGGTATTCAGAGGCAGGCATGCTACTGAGCTTTAGATGTCTGTCCTGCTGCAGAACCAAAGTGTGATTGGACTTAAGGCTCTGTGCAGATCAGCAGATGGCTGGACTTTCTCCTACAGGATTTCGTGCAAGATATCAAAATTCCTGATCCCATCAGTTATGGTGAGTTATCCTGGTATTGAAGAAGTAAAAGTAGCCCTAAACCGTAATATTTCCACTTCTCTGTTTGACTCTCACTTTGATGGTGAGTTGCTTAAATGCTGTACTCATTTTAAATTAGAACAGGACAAAAACCTTCCAAAAAACTTTTCTCTCTATGGAACATTTTCTCAAAAGTTTTCTTCTTGTACATATGAGACTGAGCTTTGTGCTTTTGGGAGAGTTTAAGTTTGGCCTTAAACTCTCCCATGGAAGCCATTTTTTCCCAGTCTCCTTTGATTGCTTTATCCAGTACTCTGATCTTAACTTCAGCAAGAGAGCTTTGGAGGTTGTTCTTGTGTTGCGACCGCCTAGTTGATTTGGTCGATGTGCTCCTGGGGTCATTTTGGTGGACCCGTCATTTTTAGGAAGGTTCAACACAGCTGCATGTTATCTCCAGTTGTGTAATATAAACTCTTATTTTGGTTTACTGACATCCCGAAGTTTTACAAATGGCTTTGGAACAATTACCAGACTGGTCAGATGTCAGTGACTTTGCTTTTCTATTGTATTTGAAGTTCAAATTTGTTTTCTGTATTACATTACAATTTTGTAATGATCTGAAACATCCAAGTGTGGACAAAAGCAAAAACAGAAGGAATTTGTATGCAGACCTTTTGTTTACATTGGGAACACACTGAGCTAGCCTACTTGAGTATATAGTTGATGTGTGTTAACATAAAGCCTCTCACACTGATTTGCTCATCAAATCAACCAAATCTGACCTCTTTCCCAAAACTAACACAGTTTGGGGGAAAAATTGATTTGACAAAATATCTTCCTTAGTTTTCTTTCCATATCTGCCTCCGCATCCCAACAATCCGCTGTAAGACAGCCGTGTTAGGAGGGAGATAGCATGTAACAGTGAGCTGATGAGGGGTCAGGAGGGAGATGCGAACAGCCACAATCTTAGCCTGGGGGCAGATCGACTGGTGGCCAGAAAATTTATTCAGAGGGTGCTGTCCCTGCATCTGCCTTACTTTGAAGTTGCTCTCACAACTCTGGCATGTCGTACGTGACTGTGTGTGGATTTTTTTTTTCTCACTTAAAAAAAAGAAAGTGTGAAAAAAGCAGAGATGGAGCCGTGTTTGTGCCAGCACACATGTATGTGGGTTTTTTTTTTCCCTTTTTTCTATGTGAAATGTGTTCCTATCGCAGAGTGCTTGTATGTAAGTGCATGTGTGTGTGGGCGTGCGTGGGGGTGGGTGTGTGTGTGTTACTGTTTGGTAGATGGTAAGAGTGTAAGACAGAATGTGGCAGAGAGAGAAGGAAAGAGAGAGAGAGAGAGGCCATGTGCCAATCCATGTGCGCCTTTGAGAATTCAAGGTCATCCTTTCATGTTTTGCCAACAGTCGGTCAATCAGTTTCCAATCAAAGTGGTGCTTAATTCAGCACTAATTCCCATCTTCTCCCCTCACTATTTCAGTGGGGTTGAAGAGATTCCCCGTCTTCCCTCAGATCTGTGGCAGACTGTCCAGCTTGTTCTGTCTGGCCAAACCCGGCCCGTCAAATTACCTAATGATGCATAGGAAATGTTCTGGTGTTGGACTTAAATTTCTGCTCAAGATATTTAGATCTCCCTTCAAGCAAGTCGAAGTCATGTTCTTTTATTAAACCAGCAGGCAAGTCAGAATATTTCCCCCCTAATTTATCTCTTCTACTTTGAAAATTAAAGAATAAATGAGGAAAGAATATTCATAAAATTTCAACATTAAGAGTCTGGCTCCCAAAGAAGTTAAAGATGCAATTCAGTAGAATATGTTTTCCTTCACCAGTGAACACTGACAATACAAAAACAGATTGATTAGGAAGTATGGGCTGCCATTTATAGGATTTGACACAATTCAAAGTAAATATATATATATATATATATATATATATATATATATATATATATATATATATATATTGAAGTAAAAAAAAAATCTGTTCTCCTTAATTCTCCCAGATTATAGGTTTGTTTGCTTATTAATACTTTCTGGCTAAAATAGCAGCAGTTGTGGAAGCAATATTGAGACCTGAAATTATTTTAATAAAAAACATCCATTTTCAAATGTTTCCCTATTTCTACAATAAGTAGTAACATGATTTAAATCAGTTTAAATTAATTTAAATAAAAATCTAAGGGAGTTTTTTTTTTCCTCTCTACCTCTCTTCCTCTCACTCAAAATATTTATAACCTAGCAAAAGACATAAGGGTACAAAATGTTTTGTTTACTAGAAAAAACATCCGGGTATGAAATGGCAGCTCACACCGGCCGAAGGGGCAAACTGACCTGAAGTCCTTTCCTGAGGACATAAATGTGTTTATTTCCATGTATTGTACACCATGCTGTCATTCATGGCCCCCCAAATTCTTTAGTTTGTTTGATTGTGAGTGTTGTGAACTATTCAAGGAATACTAGGTTACTTTAAAAGTCGAATATGGTAACCTCTCTTTTTTATTTTTAACTGACAAAGTAAATTCAAAGTCAAGGGGGAATTATTTTATAGAAGCTTTCTTCTTTAGGCAGAACACCATCGGTCACCTGTTTTAAACAAGACAGGGTTTGGGCCGCAGGTATCTGCCACCGTTTCATATCCACTGCAGCAGCAACAGATTTGTAACACATGAAACTTTAAATTTGTTTATTCAGTCGAAGGGCAGCAGCTATTTTCTGAACTTACACAACGCCTTTTGCATCAACACCACACCATATTAGCTCACCTCCTCAGTCATCACACTAAGTCTTGGTGGGAGTGCCTCATGCAATCATGGATCTCACAAAAATAACCTCATATCCGTTTTAATCCACTGAAAGGTCCCCTTTCCAGGCTGGTATGGGCGTATATGGCATTTTAGGCTGCACGAGGATATGATTAGATGACAGTTTTTACTGCCTAAAGGGTGTAGCTGAAACACTAAACTGTGCAAGGAAGGGAAAATAAAAGGCCGTGATGCAAAGTTTTATCCTTGCCCTTCTCCTCTGCGGTGGTGTTTTGTTGCATTTGCAGTATCTCCCTCCAAGTTTCACCAGAAAAGAAACGCGCTCTTCTGCCACACGGAAAAAGACAAAAGAAAAGAAAAACTATGGAACATTTCTGAATGATCACATTATGGGATTACGAGATTGCCGAGTCTCCTTTTGGAAAGATGACTAAATAATGAGTGAATGATGATAATGAGCCTTCATAAAAGCAATCAATACTCTTCATAGGACGGGTGCAACAGCGTCATAACAAGAAAGAGAAGAAAGAAAAAGAAAAAAACACATTAAGCCCAAGTCCTCTAGTGGGGATTTACATGGCTCCTAAGAAGTGCTCACTCACACCTCTTGTCTGAAATACACGTTCGTGTTTCTCTGTGTTGTGGAGGATGCTTTTAAGCAGCATTATTTCCGAGAACTTCAAAGCCTGCCAAAAGCACTCTCCTTTTGGAGTGTGCAGCAGCTTGAAAATGTACTTATATTTTCCAAATGGACAGGAAGAGGCCCTCACTGGTATTGAGGTGATGCTAATGCAGAGTGGCGCTGTTTTTTTCTTTATTTTTTGCTTAGGTTTTTTTTGTTTTTTTTTGAGAGCAACTAAGTTTACAGCTCAGAAATACAGCCTGCGTTAAAAAGTAATAGTCTTTTACAGCCTCAATTTTATTTTCTCTTTAATTCCCCATCATTTTAAACACTGGAAGGGAAATGTAATTTTCATTTTCCTGTGTCCGTATGGAAATCTGGCTTTTATAGTTAAAGGGGAAAAAAACAATCGGAGCCAACAATGCCAACAGGTCCTTGTGGACACTGTTTACTGTGTTCAGCCAAACAATGTAAACTAGCATAATTATCCAGGAGACCTGAGTCAGACTCTTTCCACATGCTGCATCCAGGTTTTCCAGTATTCCCTGGATTTTATTGATCCAGCTTTTGCCCCAGCGAGGTCCGAATTTTCAGCTGTCTGTGTTTTCTCAGCTGAAGAAGAACAGAGTTCCTCCTCAGAGGACTAGAGATTAATTCCTGCAATATAAACCCTTCCCAAGTCAGAGGGTGTTGAAATTTTTTTTTCTCTCTCTCTCTATTTTTTTATATGTCCGGCGTTTACTTTATGAGTGTTACGTAAATGAAATAGTTTGCATTTATGTGCGAACCATACGTTTTGGAGAGGCATGCATGGCAGCAGACAGCTGGAAGTAACTTGAGCCCATCGGTCACTTATCAGCACTGGCATCCATGCCATTTCCCATAGCCATCTTCGAGCCCGAAGAATCCAGTCTTTGTGTTCATCTCTGTGGGCCCTGTGTTAACTCAGCAGCCCCGCGCTGATTGTTGCAGAGATATTAAAGAAAATGGTTGATTTGTCTTTGTCCATTTAACCCTCGTCTTGTGACATCCAAGCTTTGTGGGGGTATGTGTGCGTGTGTGTGTGTGTGTTTGTGTGTGTATGCTGGTTGAAGGTGGAGGGGTGGGGGGTTCTAGTTGATGCAGATATGGACTGGGGGCAAAAGGGGGGCGGCTGCACCTGCCCTGTATGTCAACATCGCGGCCCGGAGCAGACACTCAAGAAGAGAGGTGGGTTTAACGCAGCTGACCTCACTGGAGCTGTTTAATTTTTCAATGCAACAATGGCAAATCTGCAGGATCCCTGTAGGACCGGAGGCCCTCGCTGTGTGGCCTTGAGATTATCTACCGGCTGAGCCCTCCTCGTTCGAGCTTATTGAACTTCCTCACATCCCCTTGTTTTTGTGGCTCTGAACTTTCCAGGACACTTTCTGAATGTCTGTTTTACGCATAGAGACAGGATCCCCCAAGGGGTTGTTAGGAGGTTACAGGGGGTTGGTGAGGAGGTCAGGGAGAAACTGTCAGTCTATTTCCTTTCTCCGGCCTTGGGAAACTGCACCACAAGTCTTTTTTGCATATTTTTAGTGTTCTTGCTGGTTTTTGTCTTTGAGTATCCACAGGAGGAGACAAACCTATTCCCAGTCCGCAAGAGCAGCTTAGTTTTTCTCATGGATAGCTTATTATTAGTGTTGATGTTTTAAAACATCTTCTTTACAACCTATAGACGATGGCGTCCAGCAAGGAATGCACAAACGGAGCCTGGAAAGCGTCATATATTTGCGGTGGACTCATGACATTGATTTGTATTGGCTGTGTCAGTATACTACTTTTCAATTGCATAAGTATTCATCTCACTTAAATCTCACATTTTTATAGATTACAAACTTAAACTCCAAATAAAAAGAAAACTGCTTTCTTTTTTTTTTTACCGAAAAATCTGAGAAGTGTGGAGTGCATTTTTCTTCACCCCACTTAGCTTCAACCCTTCAACTGTCACCCTCTGGATGTTTACATGTTCAAGTCAATGGGTTCATGAAGAGTCATCATGACAGTCAAAGGGTTTAATGCCCCTAAATAAAATACTGTCCAACCACTTTCCTTCAGAAGTGATGTAATTACTCCATTTCTGCATAATTTAGTCTCAAACCAGACAATCATTTAAAAACTCATCACTCCCCCCTAGCCTTGGGGTACTAAAAAGTTTCGCTTGGCTTTTATTTGCTTTACTATCTTCTATTCTCTGCTTTATTCTGTATTTGATTGTATTGTTTAGTTGGGGGTTTTTTTGTGAAACTGTGAAGCATGTCGGTCTGCTTTTGTTGTTTGTAAATGTGCTATACACTGCAAATACATTTAACTTTGATATTGACAGAACATTGGTGAATAAAAAACATTGCAAAGACCAATGTTATATGATTCTACAAAGGATTGTCTAGAATTGGGGTCGAGTCTTACCTCTCCATTCACTGTAGGTTCAAGCTGTCCTTTAAATATTACCCGTTAATTCATTGAAAGGTTTGCAATAATTTGGGACTGAAGGTATCGAAAACATCACTTTCGTGTCTTTTCAGCGTAGCTCACTCACTCACAATGAGTCAAAATGGCGCAAGAGCAGTGGTGTCATTCAAACAAAGCGCACAGTCCGACTTGTTTTCTCTGTCAGAGTTTGCTGCAAGGTCACGGCAGGTGTGGAGAGATCACATTAAGCTGAGCAAGACAGCCGTCATAAACCTGCTGGGCAGTCACGCTCATTTACATTCAGATGGCATTTGTTGAGAATCAGCCCAGCAGCCCAGATAATATTGCTCTCTGACATGTCTTACCTGCCGCACCACATTTCTTCCCGGCGTTATCTCCGAGCACATCGACACCTCTCCTCCTGCGGTGCGAGTTGGCTGCCACTCATGTGTTACTGTTAAAATAGCTTCAGTGTGTTGCTTGAATCATCTTAGTTTAGGTAAACAGTGATAAATGTTGGTCTGGGGAGCTTACTTCATCTGCAAACTTTGCTCTTGTGTCCAAGGGGTCTGCTTTGTAACACGGTGTGTGCTGATGCATTGTGTCATATGAGGAGGGAGAACCTTATCTTGACAAAAGGCAATGAGCACCGCTTTTTGGAGCTGCTACACTTAAAGCACCTTTTAAGCGTGTGACACTAATCCTAGCTTGTGTTGCTCTTTTCTAATTTCACAATACAATTATTGCTAAGTGAATGGGAAAGCGCATGCCAACAAAAATACGTCCTTGCTGTTTTGATTTGGCCCACCTCTCTGCAGCTGCTCTGAGCGCCGTGGAAAACAAACAGTGCAATGCAGCTGGGCTCCTCGAGAAAGCGAATGGGGAATTTTAATCCCGTTTTTTTTTCTCTCTCTCTCTCTCTCTCTCCTTTAGCACCAGTCAGATTTATTTGGTCATAAAGAGAGGAAAAGCACCCCGCCATCTGAGAGGGATTGGGAAGTGAGAGTGTGAATTATGCCAGAACCCCTGTTGCATACTTAGGAACACAACAGGCCAGGAAATGAATCCCCGATAGGTCAAAGTGCTCAAAACACAGAGGAGGCCAATTAGCTGGGACAGTCACACACTACCGAGATACCTGCGCAGCTCGGATCCGTCTGTCACACTTTAACGCCGAGCACTTAGAACTTGCTAATAGTGCTGCAGTGCAGGCCTTAAACAGTGATCAAATTCACAGTAACACTTTTATTGCCTTGAGGCGCATAAGCATTGCAGCCACGGGCCAACTTACGCATGTCTTTCATCCAGTCCCGCAGCGTGCTCTGAAAACAAACTATCCAGAGATCCTCAAACCATTTCCAGCTGTCACATCCCTGCGCCGGTCTAACTCCTAACCCGATCTGACAGGGCAAGGCAAGGTGAGGGTCGGGCCTCGAGGAAGATTCATAACATGTAACCTAAACTTGAAGCATTATTTTCATAATTGCCTGTGGTTGAAAAATGAAGATCCCAGTGTGCTGCGTCTTTTGTCTCTCTTGTTACCTTTAACACTTTCTCATCTTACAGTGGACTCTAAAAGTCTTTATTCCAGCAATAATAGGGCTATGAATACTGCAATGCTACAATTCCATGAAGACGGACTACTACAACTACTGATTGTCCTTGAATTATCTACTCAAGTACTTTAAAGTATTTCTGTTGCACACTTGCAACTTATTTTGGTATAAGCATAAACCCAGAACAGTATCTATGCATCGTTGGTTCTCCCTAGTTCTAAAGGAACATAAAGTGGCAGAGCCTTTTCACTGTTTTGCTAATTTAACCCCCAGAAAGAGCTTTTGAGTCAGGCGAGGCGGGATATTTAGTGACACAGTCCGCCTGGCAAATAGGCTCCAGTTGGCGATGGGTCGAGATAATGCATATCAGTGACATTAGCGTACCATCTGGATTTAGTTCTGCTGTAAACCTGTTTTATTTCAGTGCTTGCTTACACTTAGGTAATAAAACTACTTGTGTGTTTTTTTTTTGGACAAAACCTCTAGTTAAATTAGGTGCTTTCAAAATGCAAACGTCATGCTGGAGAAACTTCCTGGCAGGAAGCCCTGAAGGCAAACCTCTCTGATGTGCAACACGTCCTCTCAGAGCGCTCCTGTTGTCAAAGGTAATGCCCAAAACACAAATTCTGTGGGTGAATCTGCACAGTCGGCTGGCAAGGGACAAGGGCTTTTGACACTGAAAGCTTCCTGGTTTGTGTTTGCAGAAAAAGCTGAGGAAAACATCTAGACTTTATTAATAACAAAAGGAATTTTTTTTTCTGACTGTAATTTAATATTTAGAAACCATTTTTCATATGTGTTGTTCAGACAATTACCTACACACAAGACAAGAAACCTTGGCCTCAGTTATCCTTCATCCGGTTATCAGCTGGCTGCACAAGAATCTCTGTAATATTGACCTTTGAGAAATACCTAACTAAAAACTAACTAACTTTGTTACTTACTTGTTTACTCATAGACTTCATGGCTTACTGAAAAACCTAATTTTTACTTTATAACTGTATTACTCATGTATTGTATTGCTTACCCATTAAGCTGGTAACTGAATTACTAAATTGCAGGCTTATATACTGTCTCACTTACAAACTTACTTTTTCTTCACCTGCAAAGTTAGAGTCACTAGCAAAATGGCTGACATATCTTTGAACAACCTGCTCCCTTACTTGCCACCTTGGTTTCTTATATTCATTGTCACTTAATTACTACCTTAATTAACAAGTCAGTAAATCACAAACTTCCTCTTTTTTTTGACTAACAAACTTTCAGACTCACTAAGTTTATTTGTACTTTCATTTTCTGTTATATACTAGCCTATTTTTCTCTAAGTAATTAACCAACTTATTTCAAGCTTACTTTGTGCTAACCTACTTGGTTACTAGGCAGATTAACTAACTAACTAACTAACTAACTAACTAACTAACTAACTAACTAACTAACTAACTAACTAACAGTATTTCTTTCTGTGTCACTAAGATTCTTGCAACATATTTTCAACTTCATAACTTAATTTCTGCTTTCTAAAATCCTAGTTGGGTGACGTGTCAAAGAGTTACACCACATTCTGGGAAGGCTGCTACAGGGCTTACTGCTGGTTATAAATCTTGTATCTGTTGATCGTCGACAAAATTGCAAAGAATTGCAAAAGAATTAATAAAACGCTTTAAAATGCCTCCAGAACCTGAATTATTGTTGCTTTGAAAGAACAAAGGGTTGCTGAATGGATTCAAATCAATGTTACGGGCCAATGAAATAAACATGTCTGATTGATGGTCTAGTTTGGTGCAAACATATATTTGATTCTTTTTGCAAATGCAAATAAAGATTTATTACATTTTTAAATGATGTCGTTCATGCGCTTTCTCTAAAAGGCCAACTTAAGTTTCACTTATGCATTTCCTGGAAAAAGAAAACAAAAGAAAAACGTTACCTGATGTAAAATACATAAAATCAGACAAAAAAGTACAAACATGACCAAGAAGAGCATTGTTGCTGAGATGATGTAGTTTGTAAGATATGGCAAAAATAAGTACCAAAACTGCAATGCAAGACTCATCTGGATTTCTACTGAAAGCTCCGCTTTGCTCTGTTAAACAGATAAATGTCTTTGATTATCCAGGGAATACAGGAATCTACTCATCCTGTTCTTTCTGCACAATAAGACATGGGACAATTTAAACCTTCTACTAAAGCTCCTCAACAACCTTTCCATGTCATATAAATAATACATTTTCAAATCCACCTGTGGTTAAAAGCACATTACAGTATGTGTGCAATTTCACCACTTCGGCTCTTAGATAAGATTTGCTTGCTTTCTGCAGGAAAGCATGCAGGCCATCCTGCGAAGATATTCAGAGAACGCAAATAAGGAGCAGAGCTCCAAACATGAACTGAGGAATGTCAGGATGTTTAGTATGAAACAGTCAGTCGGAGCTTTGTTCTCATTCATTTCCTGAAAATCTTGATAATGACTTGGACTTGTAATGAAAGGTGATGTGACAAGATGCTGTTTCAGCGTTTTGATTTAATTGGCGCTTGTGAGTGTGCATATATGCGCAAATGTGCGCGTGGGTGTGTGTGTTAGTGTGTGGCCTCGTTTTTGCTACAGTCTAAGGATCATTTTTCCAACAAATACTACATTGTGAGGACCGACTGCTCCTTATGGGGCCTAAAGCCCGGGCCCCAAAAGGAGAGGTGCTGTTTTTTGGTTAAGGGTTAAGTTTAGGACTAAAGTGTGAATTGAGTCTAGGTTAGTTTTAGGGCATGTCTTATAGAAATGAATGAAAAATGAATGGAAGTCAATGCAAAATCCCAGTAAAGATAGAGAAACATACTATGCGTGTGTGAGTGTGTCATTCTTTATCAGACCTCACTATCCAACCTCTTACCTCCCCTTTTGGGCCTTTAGGAGCATCCTGTGACCTCTGACCTCTTGGACAATAGAGGCCAGGACGTTTCCCAGTGAGCGCTGATGGAGCCAACAACAGGAACATGAGGGGTGCTCCTGGGAAACAAACTGTTTATTGTGCAGCAGGATGGACAGCCCCTCCTGCCCCCCATGCCCCAGTCACTTACTTTCTCACACAATCAGAGACACTAACCACACACCTCTCCACAGTAAAATCCTGTCAAACGACAGGTGGCAGCTCTAAAACCTGAACTCTGTTGCAGCAGACGTGCTTAAATGTCTCATATTTTCTTATGGAAGTAAGTGCATGTGTGAGGGCTTGTTTCTGGCTGTAACACAAGTACTTGCAGAAAGATAACAAGGATATTCTGCTTTCACCTAACACCCACACTGACACTTTTTTGCATCATTTAGCTTTGAGTTGTACTCTTTCTATCGCTGCGTACATGCTGTCCCAGCTATCGCACGCTTCTTCCTTTTTTTAAAAAACATTTTGTTTGGAGTAAATCATGAACTGAAAATTAGTAAAAACCTTAAATTTAAAAAAAAAAAAGAAAAAAGGCTTTACCCAGTCATTTGTTGGTGCTGCCACTGCCTGTCTGTTTCAGAGGAAATCCCTCCTTTGTCTCCCAAGGAAGCTCGGCAAACTAGGAAAACCTGAATTTATCATCAGAGCACAAACAGCTGGAAAACATTTCATTAGGGAGAGTCACCGCAAAATGTATTAGTCAACATTTCACACTAGTTATTACCTACGCTCTGGAGACTGCTCAGTGCAAGAACAGCACAGTAAAACAGTTTCCAGAGCTGTCAATCACCTTGCCAGAAGTGTGGTGCAACCCAGAGACACAGAGGGCCCCAGGGATTTCTCTATAAGTGCTTAACCCCAGATGGATTACTGCTGCTTTCTGACTCTATGTGTGGTTATGCCTGTGCTCCACATGATGTACATCTGATGAGGGTGGATCTGATGGGATTGGAGCAAGGAGGCTGGATCTGATTTCAGACTCTTTTTTTTATTATTTATTCAGCCTTCATGAAATAAAATAATCAATCATTAATAAAAGAAAATTTAATTAAGAGAAAGAATCCATAACCGAGACTTACTGACTCTCAAGAGTGACAGGAAGACGACGTTCTTATGGAAAAAGCAAGTACATTAGTTACACTCAACAGTTTATGTACAAGGATGCAACTATGCAGCTTTTACCAAAACGTTTTGACTCGAGATTTTAAAATAACATGTATTTAGTTAATAAAAGAAATGCATGTTTAAAAAAATTATTACTAAACAAAATACTGTTTTTTCTAACCATCAAATAAATTCAAATAACAATAAATTCAAATAACAATAATTCAAATATGAGAATATCGTGACACGTAGCAATCTACAGCTTCCTGATACTCTGGGATTCAAATATGAAGTGTCCGTTTCTCTTAGCCACTCTTGTAAGAAAATATCTACTCTAGAAAATAGCCACTAACCAAACTCGTAAATATCTTTAGACAAAAATTTGAAGTTTAAATCAACCGGAGCAGTGAGAAACTAGGCTGGACAACATGGAGCCATGCATGGGCAATATGGAGGAGAACAGTAAGGGAAGTAAAAAATAAAAATGAAACAAACCAGGCTCACAGTTAGAGAATTGCAGAAAAATACATTATGTTATCATTTTTATTTTGTTTTTTGTTTTTGCACACAAACGTGGAAGTCAGATTGAATGGAGAGAGTCTGTAAAACTAATTTGCTTAAGTCTTGACAAAAACTTTGGGCCATTCTAACATCAATGGGGTTAAATTCAAACGGTTCCACTTTTGAATTGTGGAATTTAACGGGTGTGTATTTAACTCCTTAACTCCTTGCTACCTTAATTTCCTGCATTACATGAAATGTATAAATTATTTTTGTTTTTGCCTCCAAACAGATTGTTAACTTTCAGAGTCCTCTCAGCATGACCCTGTCACCACCATGTTTCATAGTAGGTGTATTGTGTTTAGACCAATGTGCATTTTCCAAACCCGCATAGAATTTGCATATACATCATATTTTTTGCATTTGTAAAACATTCAGTAAAAAAACACACTTCTTTGAAATATTCAAAAGATTAAAAAAAATCTACTTTATGTTTTTTAAGTGACAAATTGTGAAAAATTCTATCTATCTATCTATCTATCTATCTATCTATCTATCTATCTATCTATCTATCTATCGGTCTGTCTAGCAAGCTAAGATGTTGCAAAATGTTGCTTAAAGGCTTGTCTTAGTGTGAGAACCTTTTCTTGTAATTAAAACTAAATCCCTTGCATGCTTGTTAAAACCGTTTAATAAGCACATCCTTGAATCTATAAATGTTTATATGATTACATCACACTGGCCCTGCAAGCCAAAAAAACTATAACAAAATAAGAAAAGCTCTCACTCGTGTGCTGACTTGTCTAGATGCCTTAGAGAAAGCCACAGACGTATGGAAAAACTCTCTAGTATTTGCTTTTAATATTTGATTTGACTTTTAAACTTACCTGCAACGAAAGTTACGAAAGCACAGATAAACACTTGAGGGAAAACAAAAACTCAGAAACTTTCCAGGTCAGAGGCCACCTTAACACTGACAAGCAAAATCAAATCACAGCTAAGGAAATGAGCCATGAACTTCTGATTGCTCCATACATAATGACCCTTTTTTCCAGTTGCTCAGCTCAAGAATTATTTGATTGTGCAGAGTGCTGACTTCACTGCAAACATGAGCACTGCTTGCACATATTGCCTGTGTGTATAATCAAATCAAGACCACTGATACAAGGAGTGAACAAATATCTCTTAGTACGCCGGAACAATGGATCTTTGTTCCATAAGAGAGCCCTCAGAAAGCTAATAGACTGACCGAAGGTAGGACACCTCGGGGGGACTGTGAGCCAGGCTTTTGCATGCCATTAATTGGTAGTGCTTTTATTGGATAATTTAGACATTAGCAGGAGCCATTTAAGTTAATTTTGAAAATGACAGCAAGCATATGTGCTTTGTCATGGCAACTATGGAAAAATAGAAAAAAAAGAAGTGCTATTAAAGTGAATGTGCAGAGGCGCAGACACAGTGTTAGCATGATTTCCACAGTGAGTGGAACGTTTACAGTTGAACTTTCATGTGACCAAAAGGACAGATCACGGGAATCTGCTGAGTCTGTGCTTTCAGATAATACTACACCACTATAATCCTTAGAAAACATCTAACCTCACATAGTCGCTCTTTCTGACACATTTAATCCTCGGATAATACGAGATTTTGCGACTAAAACTAAAACCAACTAGGCAACGGTGGGAAATCCCGCTCTATTTCAGAGATGTTTAGTCATAAAGACACAAACAATATTACACATTTCCTTGAAATGTTACAAGGCAGCATTTTAATCTCCACTGCTGTTTCCCTGCTGTTTCTGGCAGCTACAAGCCCTGCTGGTTTAAAACAAGCAATGGAAAGCAAAGAGCCATAATTTGGGATTGCAGAGGGAGCTACAGTAGGGCAACCCTGGGAGGCTTTGTGTACTGAGGCTTAAAGACAACAACGCGTGGGCTTGACTTTGTCTGAAAACCGCATGCTGATAAATGGCCTCTCCAAGTAGACAAACTGAGAACACAAGGCCCCTGCTGCACAAGACCAAAACTGCTACCTCTGCTGCTCACTGAATCTGATTACTGGCAGGCCCCGAGGACAGGCAGGTCATTGAGAGCACTGAGATGAGCAAACAATAAGATATTATCTGAAGGAATCTTCAGTTTTCCAAAGGAAAATGGTCCCTCTCAGTGTCACATTGACGATAGGATCGTCAACCTGACACTGAATCAGCCATTTAAGAAGAATGAACACTACGTCCCATTCATGCACACTCTCTAAAATAATGAGAGGTCTTTTTTCACCCTTGTTTAAGACATATAAAGGGGAGCTCATGCGGTTCTGTGAGACAAGGCCGTGCAGAAACCGGAGCATGCAGCTGACTCAGATGAATATGCCTTTACAGTGATTGGGTGTTGAATGAACAATTCCAAAGACTTCCCCCGCCCCCTGTTTTCTTTATATACATGAAAATAATATACCCGTTTGACTTTCATTGCCTCTGATCCATTGTTATGCACATCTCCACTTAAAAAAAAAAGATTATCTGAAAACACAAATTTTCCCACTAATGAGACGAGGAGTTTTCAGTTTAAAAGTAAAATAAAAATAAACTTTGCAAAAATATTTTTAAGTGAAAGCTTCATGATACTTCAAGCTTGTTGAGTGATTTCTGTACTTTTGTTCTTTTCAAATAGTGACATCTTGTGGACACCTGGAGTCACCGAATACATAATGTCTTAAGCAAACGAAAAATGAAAAGTATTGTCTGAAAGAACAGCTAAATTATTTTTAAATTATACATGTGCTTACATGAAACAATGCGAGAGCCACACAGTTTTAAAAGTTTAAATTATGCAGTAATAAATATTATCAAATCAACACTGAAACCTTGATTTTTCTTTTTTAACCAAAAAGAAAAGGGAATAGTTTTGAATCTTGTTTAGCTATTGCCATGAAACATTTATCAAATCACTTAATCAGTTCTAGACTACTACAGACCCGAGAAAACGCTCAGCTGTACCAGCAAAGTTTTTCTGACATTTCCTAACAAGTTTTCCCTTTTTTACCCCCACACATAAATTATTGAGATCAAATAACAAGTTTTAATATTGGACAAATTAGATAACCTGACTAATTAAAAAGTCTGTTTTATTTTATTTATTTAAATATTTAATTATTTTTTTCAGATGTGACCTTCAAACATCTTACAGCTGAAAATGAGGAGTGGTGTAAAAATTTGAACATTTTGCAAAATTGAAGGAAACGCAACACAGACAATGGTCAGGCAAGCTTTCCAGACACAAGCAGATACACTGAAGGAACATTTCCAAGGTGGACTTGTTTTGGTTTACATGTGGCAACAATCTGTTTCTCTTTACCTGGTCTTTAGAGGAGGGTTTAGAGAAAGAAGCCTTTTCTACCAAAGGATAAACAAAAAACATGTATTGCTAGAATCTCCTAAACAATTTGTGAGCGAATGTGTTATGGTCTGCCATAGTGGACCAACCTGAACTGGAACTTTTGGGCCATAATCACAAACTTTTGTCAAGGTGGGTGAAATTATGACCGCCTCCAAATGCCAATCACTTTTAGTCACTTTTTTAGAATAGCTTGAGCACAGCAAAGTAAGATTTTGAATTGGCGTACCCTTAATTCGAAACTAAATATTGCAGAATATTTGTGGGGTCACCTGAGGTTGGTTGTAAACAAGAGACGTCCTTACAGTAAGATAGACCTTTTACAAGGTGAAGTAGGCAAACACTGCCAAGTCAAGATATTGAATGCTAATAGAGTTCTAAGAAGACTGAATGTTGAAATGGATGTGCACACTCAGCTTTTTTTTCACTTCTTCAATCTTCAATCTTTTTTATTTAAAGAATTAGCTTATTGCTTTATTATTATTGTTGTTGTTGTTATACATTACACCCTAACAGTTGTAGGATATATACAGTACAGACCAAAAGTTTGGACACACCTTTTAATTCAATGAGTTTCCTTTATTTTCATGACTATTGACATTGTAGATTCACACTGAAGGCATCAAAACTATGAATAACACATGTGGAAATATGCACTAAACAAAAAAGTGTAAAACAACTGAAAATACCCCTTATATTCTAGTTTCTTCAAAGTAGCAACGTTTTGCTGTGATTACTGCTTTGCAAACACTCGGCATTTTCTTGATGAGCTTCAAGAGGTAGTCACCTGAAATGGTTTTCACTTCATAGGTGTGCCCTGTCCGGTTAATAAGTGGGATTTCTTGCCTTATAAATAGTCATGAAAATAAAGAAAACCCATTGAATTAGAAAGGTGTGTCCAAACTTTTGGTCTGTACTGTATATCCTACAACTGTATATATCAGACATCTCAGACGTGATCTATATATATATATATATATACTGTATATAAACTGCTTTGAACCGTTGTTACATAGGTCTCGCGATATCAACTGTTCGCTTAGCACGAAGAGGAGTCAGACACACACAGCTAAAATATCTCCGGATGTTTTGTTGCTGTCTTAAGTAAGAGCGACAAAAAAGACACACGGTTTATCGCACTAGTTGTGCTCTAGCCCAAACGAACATACTTCCCGCATCTCAGACGTGATTTGTTGACTGAAGGCAGAGCTGAATTCATCAGTACGCGGCCACAGAATCCTAATTGTATGTCTGAGGTGCTAACTGTTAGCTGACAGGCTACCTAGCATAGCCAGCCACTGGAGCAATGGCGTTGAAAAGAATTCAGAAGGTGAGTGTATATTTTCTTGCTTTCGTAACCGGTCAAACATTGTCGTGGATGTTTCTCTTTTAAAAATGGCTCGCTGTTTAAAGATGGTGTCTTGGTGTTACATTTCTACGGTTAAATTTGGCCTCAATGCTGTGTTTCTTTGGGCTGTTTTTCAAAAATAATTCAAAGACAAAGGCGAGTTGACCACCGCCGGCCCAGTTGGTGCATTGCTACAGTGATGTTGGCCCACAATAATCCGTGAACCGCTTTTTAAATATTGTAGCTTATTTGTGTGAAATGTTATCTTTTCTTCGTTTTTAAAAAAAACAAACTTTGTAATGTGTCCTGTCCTTCTGTTGGAATAAAAGTAGTTCAGAAGTCAGTTCACAGATTAACGTTTGGCTAGCTTTTATCGGTACGTTTATAAAGTGGGGACGTTGGATTGACTGGTTGCCATGGCAAAGATTTCCGGATAATTTCCTCGCTTTTCAGTCGTCAGAATCCTGTTAGTTTCTCTGTAACGCTGTAGCGGATGGTGTATTTACACGCTGAATGACAGCTGCACGGTGGTTGCCAAATTTGAACCCTACAGTCAGTGTTGCCATATATGGAATGGCAAATGGGCCACTGGAGCAGGCTATGGTGTGTATTTTTATAATAGGCTTCCTTTCAAGTGACGTTAAATAACAGGATTGATTTCTACTTAAGAGTCTAGTGTTTTGCTGTCTGTGTTGATTGTGTTAATATGTTTATTTGTTGGGTTGGATTTGTGGTTAATAGTTTTATTTCTCTACTGATAGGAGATTTTATTTTATTTTTTTTAAAACGTTTTTGATTAAGTTTTGTATTACTTATATTTGAGACACATTGGATAATTTGAACTACTTACAAACAACACTTTTAGGTGTTAAACTGATTGCCATGTTTCATAAGGAAGATGTTGCATAAGTTTGACTTCTATATCAAAACCAAAAAAATGGGTTTTGCCTTTTTTTTAAAAAACAATTGGAATAAGTATTAGGGAATTGACTTGTAATAACCTAAGCCAGAAGGTCACATTTTACTGTTAAATATACTAATGTGCTTATTAACAAATTCCTTCCAGGTTCTGTGGCGTAGATAAAAAAAAAAACAACAACAAAAAACTATAGTTTTAAGCTGTATTAGGAAACAAATTTGAACAATTCTAAAACTCACTTTGGTCTTTGTTGTAGTTGTTTTAAAATTAATACATTTTAATTTATTAATTAGACATTGGATGTCTAATTCAGTGTTGGTGTTGCGCTGTAACAACTGTCTTGCATAATATTTCAGTATTAAACATTTTTACAAATATTTTTATGCTGCATTCATATTGAGATTGTCCAGCTGCAACTTCTTTTGCCACTTATGCTACAGAGAAGTTCTGAAGCTCTGAAGTTCAGTTAGTCAAATTACTTAAAAAGTACTTCAGTTTGAACCTTCAGTCATGGAGATAAGTTGGGGATATCTGCAAGTTTGCACTCATAGTAAAAACTGTTCCTATGTAGTGTGAGCTTAAAACATGGACTGGTTTAAAATAAACAGAAAATACTGTTGTTTTTTTATTGTACATTTATGTTACGGTAATAATAGTTGAATCATTAGCTGTAAAAGGTTGTTTAATAAAACTGCAAGTTTGTTTGTGAAGCCTGTATAAAATGCATTTAAATGGTTTCACACATTCAAGGCTAAATAGATGTGTGACTGTCTTTCTTCAAGGAACTGTCCGACCTGCAGAGGGACCCTCCTGCCCAGTGTTCTGCTGGACCGGTCGGTGATGACTGTAAGTATTGTGTTATGGACGTATGGGTAAGCGTAATAATACCAATACCAGGACTCCCTGGCTAAAAAGATATTGTCTCAATTACATATTCCTTGTTGCACAAAATAAATGTTTTCTGTTGTGTATTTTTAATTTTATATCACTATATCTAATTTATATCATTTTTTTTCTAAATAGTGTTTCATTGGCAGGCAACAATAATGGGTCCAGTAAGTACCTCTGTTTCCAACTTTCAGCTAAAATATGAAGTGCTATTATTGACTTTGTTTCTGTTTCTATGCCACCAGAGTGACAGTCCATACCAGAGTGGAGTCTTTTTCCTCACCATTCACTTTCCAACAGATTATCCCTTCAAACCACCAAAAGTAAGAGTTGTTTCATAGGTCTTACACTTCAGTTTGGCACGATTAACTCATTAATACTAGTAGAACGCAGATGGTTATTGACTGCTTTCATATCTCATGTTTTGACACAGGTTGCGTTCACAACAAAAATATACCACCCTAATATCAACAGCAATGGAAGTATTTGTCTGGACATCCTGAGGTCACAGTGGTCACCTGCACTCACAGTCTCGAAAGGTAACTACCGGTTAATTGCTAAAGGAATCACTAGCACTGATAAAAGTAGCAGTGGGTGATATAGTAATTGAAAATATTGATGAGATTGATGCATTTTCTCTGACGTTTTGTAGCAAATAGGATATTTAAACCAACAAAGACCACCAAGTATTATATGTAGCAAGCTAATAAAAAAATTCTATATTTTTTATTTTCTCCCTGCAAATATAACTTTGACTTTTTACAGTCACAGAATGTGATTGTATAGGTTTTTGCAAGGTGTTTTGTATTTCTACTTTTCACAAGCCAAATTTCTAACCTGTTCTATTGAGGACGTAGAATATTACAAAGTCACTCCTATATTTGACAATATATTGACGAAGAGGATATTTGATGCAGAAAAGTTTGACCACCTTTTTTTCTAGCTTTTTGCTGGACAAAATAGAAATTTTAAATTGGCTGAAGTGTACAGATTATGGATTTTTGGTCAAATTATTGCTTCAAACGTAGGATTCAAAATGCATTTAACTTTGTAGATATTTCTGACATCTTCATTTTGCTAAAAGAAATTCCATTAAATTTGGACTGGAGGTCTATGTGTCTCTTTAGTTACTGTAATGTGCAGTGATGTGTGTGAGAGAGGATAGTAGCAGTCTGGGCCTCATACTATTACTGTTGAACAGCTTCAACACATGAGTTTTCTTTCAGAGATGCTTTTCCAATCTCTGTAGAGATCTTAATCTCTGTAAAGTGCAGGCACCAGGACCAAACTAGTCCAAATTATCACAATATTCACCAAAATTATCTCGTATATTATCTTTGTCTAAGGTCATGTTGCCCTTAATGACATTTAAAACATTAATGCAGTCAGCTGTCAAAACAGAAATGGTTATTAATGAAGTGTAGAGGGTACTAGAAGTATTTCTGGAGCAGGACAAACGAATGCTCTCATCGAAGCCATATTTTCAACAGTTCGAACTGTTAATGTTATATTTTAATTTTATGATATACCCAAAGTACTGTATATTAACATAATAAAACTATCACAACCCCAAGGATTATGTCTTATTAGCTGAATTTGCTGCTGCATGTCTGGCTGGTTAATGCTCCTCTGAGACTCAGAGACACCACTCAGCCTTTAGTCTTTGTAAAATCGGTGATTACAAAGCTCCTCCGGTGGTTTTAATTTAGTTTTAGAATGCAGCCGATGTGAAATAATCACAAGTAATGGCTGTGAAAGTTATGGCTGTTGTCAAAACTGCCATGAACAGTCTGGTGTTATTGCTGCATTGTTCTGATTTCACAGTTTTTAATCGTATTCTGTAGTTTGCCGTTTTGCCGGCTGCGACCTGTGCCCTCAGTTCACAGAAGCTAAAGCAGCTACAGTCCTGGCGGAGGAGGAACCTTTTGATGTCAGTGAATGTAATTTATGCAAAAACCTCGTTTGTGGACTTCACAGCGAAAACAGCTGACTAATGGTGTAAAGTAGAAGATTATGGGAAAATAATTTCGAGGTGGAAATTTACATTAAAGGTTGTGCTTGATAGGTTTATTTTGTCACAACCTGCAAAGAACCAGCCAGAGACAGAGATTAGGTTTCTTTTGATTTCTTTTCTGCAGAATAGGAGAATTGAGAACAGACGCGACGAATCGCTGTCAAACACTGTCCGGACTCAATTCTACCAGTTCTTTCTTTGCATTTCTCTTTATTGTATAGAAAAAGGAGGTTGGGCTTCTCTTCACACAGTCACACAGAGAATTGACCAACCGTCTTTACATTCTGGAACCTCTCATGGACATGCCCTTATAAGGGCATGTGGCTGACCACAACTAATCAGTTACATATGGAACTAATAACACATGAATGTTTAACGTTTTTAGCTTCTAAGCAAACATCCTAAACAAAGTTAATAACATACTACAAAAGAAAGAGAAGTTAAGTAAATATAAAAAGAAGAATAATATGAGAGTAATAATATAAAAGAATAATATGAAAAGAATAATATGAAAACATAACTTGTAAAATAAACTCATGAGTAAATGAACAGGAGGATAACTTTCCTAACATTTCCCACCTGTTTTTCATATTAAGCATGAAAAGTCTAACACAGACATCAGGAATACATCACTTGCTGGCACATTTTCAATGCATCCATCATAACGTTAGACATCAGGGTGCCCCTCAGTGATAGAGGCAACAAGTTGATATTGATATAGAACATGTCCAACAGTTTTGGCTATCAGAGATTTTAGACATGGGATTATGCAGGCAGTAAAAATACAAAACAAGAAAAGAATAATAAGAAGAGGCATCATTAATTTCAACAGCAGGTGCCACCATGGTCCAGATATGAACCAAGAAAGGAAATCTCCTTGTGAGGGAACAGCATCCTGTAACATGGCTTGTTGCAGATTCTTTAAGGCAGACATGGCTTCAGCAATATGAGTTTCATTAGCATCAGAAATATAAGTACAACAAGATGTTCCTATCATTACACACACACCACCCTGACTAGCTGTAAGTATGTCTAACACCATCCTGTTTTGGAGAACCATCAGTCGCATTTCACTAAGTTGTTGATTCTGTCCTCTCTCAATGTCCATGGTAATATTTACCAGGGTCTTCATCCTGTAATCCAAAGTTTCAATCATCAGCATAGATTTTGCTACTCCAACCCATGGAAAAATTGACAGTCCCCATTTCCCAGCAGTACTCCAATGTTTGTGTTCTTTGGGAACATTTGAACCCCAGATAGGATCATGTGGCTGGAAAACAATTTCTGAATTTCTCCGCCGTCGCAGGTGATGAGAGTGTACTGCTGCAGTAGATACAATGATGGTATGATCAGAGACAAACACAGGAGCACAAGTACCTGACCAGTTCATGGGACTGACATACAGAGTAGGTTTTCTGGTAGACTTTGGCATCACCGAGCAGACGTAGCAGTTGGTCATATTCCGTTCTTTGGCCAACATCTCCACATAAGTCTGCCATATGTTGTCATGGTGATGGTCTGGAAGGTGTCCTAGCCAGATCTTCATAGCAGTGGTATGGACAAATCTTCTCCCCAGATGGATTAGTGAGGTTGGACTGAAAAAACAGGACACGCACACAGCAGCCACAGCACAAAAGAGGCCCCATCTCCATGAGGACCCCATCTTTGCTCAGTTACAGAGATGTTAGAGTTTACCTAGGACTCTATGGAACAGGGATGTGATGAGTTCTTCTGCTGACGTTGAGATGTGTGACCCTATATAGCCACGCCCCTTTGTAGTCAGATCTTCCCCACTGCCCCCACCTAGGTCTCCAACACTCTCTGCAACTTACAGTGGCTGAGGTGAATCCAGGATGGTCTCTCAGCGATCTTTACTGCAGTGGGAGTGGTCAAAAGCACTTGAAACGGTCCCTCCCACCGTGGGCAGGCCCAGTTCTGTCTCTTAATGGCCTTGATGAAAACCCAATCGCCTGGTTTCACCACCTGGAGGTCCTGTGAAGACAAAGGTTCTTCTGGCAGTGAATTTGCATTTGACACTTCTTTAGACTGTAACATTTCTTTCATGTAATCAGCTAAAGTTTTTTCACTGTCATCTGGTGGTGGTGTGGTGTCTTTAAATAACGGAAGCTTAAAAGCTCTGCCGTGTACTATTTCAAAAGGAGTTAAACCATTCCCAGTGGGCACAATTCTCATGTACATTTTCACTAAATCCAGACACTCTGGCCATGGCCTTTTGGTTTCTTCCATACATTTTTTAAGTCTGGATTTAACAGTAGAATTTGCTCTTTCAATTAACCCAGCGCTTTGGGGATGGTATGAACAGTGATTTTTTAATGTTATCTGCAATCTGTCTGCCATTAACCGAATGACTTGATTCACAAAATGTGGACCATTGTCACTGTAGATTTTCTGTGGGATGCCATGAGTTGGAATGATAGTTCTGCATATTGCTTTAGCTACAGTTAGTGCATCCGCATATTTTGCCGGGACAATTTCAACCCATTTAGAAAAAGCATCAATCATCACTAAGCAATATTTATAGGGACCACTTTGAGAAAGTTCAATGAAATCCATATGCATAGTCTCAAATGGGTATTGTGGCTTAGGAAATTGACCCCTCTTTGGTCGAACATTTCCTTGTGGATTATGTCTTACACAGATTGTACATGCTCTACAGAAAGTTTTAGCATATACATTAAACCCAAACACTGAAAAATGCTGCTGAATTATGTGAACCATCCCACCTGTGGACACATGGCAACAACTATGAGTCAGAATTGCTGCAGCATTAAAAAGACTTTTAGGAAGAATAGGTTTATTGTTAAGCATATAAAGGCCTGTTGTGTTCTTAACAGCACCCTTACTGAACCATGAGCGTTGTTCAGCACGGTGAGCAGCTTGTTGGTGTGACAGGAGAATTTCTAGATCAATAAGAAGTTCCTGTGATGTCGCATGATATATTTCTGACACACCAAAAGCGCCTGTAGCAGCTAGCTTAGCCGTGTTATCTGCATAACGATTACCAGTTGACACAAAATCAGTCCCTTTAGTGTGAGCAACACATTTGAGAAGGGCCAACTTAGATGGTAAGAGTATGGCCTGAAGCAGCGATAACAGAAGCTTAGCATGTGTAACAGATTTGCCAGTACTAGTAGTCATACCCCTGCGTTCCCATTGTTTAGCAAAAAAGAAAACTGTAGAAAATGCATATTGACTATCAGTATAAATAGTGACATCTTGACCTTTAGCCAACTCACAAGCCCTGGTCAAAGCAATTAGTTCAGCAGCCTGGGCTGAATGATGAGCTTTGATCTGTTTGGCTTCAACTACTTCACCAGCAGAGGTCACCACTGCGTAACCTGTTTGAGTCTCCCCTTTGTAATTTTTGGAACAAGATCCATCCACAAACCATACATTGCCAGTTTTTAATGGCACATCAGACAAATCTGGACGAGGTAATTGTAATTTTTCAGTTTCAAACACACAGTCATGTGGAACACCATCTGTAGCAGTTGGAACAAGAGTAGCAGGATTAAGAACAGTACATCTCTGAATTGTTAAATGAGGCTGAGAAAGCAAAAGTGCTGTGTAGGAGAGCTGTCGAGCAGGTGACAGAAAAGACATTTTTGCCTGCAACAACAGCACATCTACAGCATGAGGAACTAATAAATTTAGTGGGTGATATAAGACCACTTCTGCTGAACTTTCTACCGCTAGAGCAGCTGAGCATACAGCTTGTAGACATAAAGGAAGTGCAGATGCGACTGAGTCTAGCCGTTTGGAATAATATGCGATAGGTTTTAATTTTCCTCCATGAGACTGTAACAGGACTGAACACATAAACCCATTTTTACAATCAACAGTTTGAACGAATGGCTTCCTGTAATCAGGTAGCGCAAGAACTGTGGATGAGATAAGCTCTGTTTTCAAATCTGTGAACTGTTTTTCAGCTTCAGGTGTCCATGTTATCACCTCAGACATGGCCATAGGAGTCTCATAAATGAGATTAAGTAGCAGTTGTGTTTTTTCTGCAAACTGTGGGATCCAGGCTCTGCAATAATTACAGAGGCCTAGAAAAGCCATCATCTGTTTTTTTGTTACAGGTTTTGGAGCATTCGCTATTGCAGATTTACGCTCATCATGTATTTCCTTCCCATTTTCAGAAATCTGATGTCCCAAATAGCGAACTTGTTGTTGAACCCACTGTAATTTTGATTTGCTAACTTTATTTCCAGTAGATGCAAGGTGATGTAAAAGTTGCAGAGAATCTGCTTTACATGCTGCTTTACTTTTAGATGCTATGAGAAGATCATCTACATATACCAGGATTTGACTACCATTTTGCGGAGTAAAACTTTCCAGACAAGTCATAACTGCTTGTGTGAAAATAGTTGGACTATCAGCAAAACCCTGTGGCAAACGCGTATAAGTATACTTTTTTCCTTCAAAAGTGAAAGCAAACCAGTATTGTGAGTCAGGATGTACTGGTATTGAGAAAAAAGCATTACTTAAATCGATCACGGTGAAAAATTTGCTTTCTGGGTCTAGGGAATTAAGCAACGTGTGTGGATCTGGAACGTTTGGGGCTCGAGTTTGGACTGCTGCATTTACAGCTCGGAGATCTTGGATCATCCGCCAATTTTTTCCATCAGCCTTTTGTACTGGAAAAATTGGAGTGTTACATGGTGAATCAAAACATGGTCTAATTATTCCAGCATCCAAAAGGTCCTGTACAACAGGTTTTATTCCTTCCTGTGCATCCGGTTTTAACGGGTATTGTTTTATTCTGGGCCTACACTGTGATTTTGGAGTAATAGTGACTGGTTCCACTATAGTAATTAATCCTACATCTGTTGGACCTGTGGACCATAATGAAGCAGGCAAAGTCTGTAGGTCATCCTCATCAGACTGCGATAGTAGGACTGTAGAATCTAGATTAAGTCAAGGAGAATCTGTAACTTTTGGTTCTGTATCGAAGAGAACTCTGTACGACATTCTCCAAAGCTGTGTACTCGGACTGTACATCCAGCCTAATTTTTGAGAACAAGGCAGAAAATCAGATGCCATTTCTGCTGCTTTTAAACGGGGACCTGTGTCTCTGCTTTGTGTGTCATCAGCTTTAAACAAAGACAGATGTGGGACCCCTGGTAGGCAATAAAGAGATAGCTGTTGTGTGGGCAGAAGCACAGAAGCTGCTGCAAATGAGTTTCCGTCAGTATATAAATACTGAGTAGTCACCAACATTGGTTCCTGCTTTAAGAATTTTTTTGCATATCTGTCATCTGTTGTTAAACACACATTCATGATAACTTCTAGTTCTGCTAACGGTGTTTCATCAACAGGGACAGACAGAGACTCTTTTGCTTTGATTAAGAGTTCACTTTTTTCACTTATCTGTTTAAGAAATGGCAGCTGCAGAGCATAATACATTGGTTTTTCAGTTACTGTGGCCATAACGTTTTCAACTCTTACAGCTTTCATTCCTCCCTTTGTAGGGAAAATTGCAATGCCTAATTTTCCCATCAAATCGCGCCCTAAGAGATTAATTGGGCAGCTAGGTGAAATTACAACAGGGGCGTGCAGCCTTTTTCCTGTCTGTGGATCACAGATGTCAGTACAGCGTGACATCCACTCCTGTGAAGTTTGACCATTTGCTGATTTTACAAATATAGGAGTATTGGAGGATTTGAGTCCTACACTGTCTTTAACGCAAGTTTTACAAGCTCCAGAGTCACATAAGAAAGTCACAGGCTGACCATGGACAGTCAGAACAATATACGGCTTTTCTTTTAATGCATTTAATAGTTCCATTGTCCCATACACATTAACAACGTGAGTCTGAACTTCGTTTTTAACAGTTGATTCATCTAGTCACGCCTGATAAGGTCGTGAATTGCCCCTGCGACCTCTCCTCCTCCCCCTTTGGTGTGGCGCCTGTCTCTGATTAGGACATTCTTTTGACCAGTGATCTAGTGACCCACAAATCCAACACCCCTCCTCTGTTTGTGGTATTCTATTTCTTAACTGAGACAACCCCCTAGACCGAGGGCCACCTCTATTTCCTTGAAAACCACCTCTATTTCCTTGAGGGGGTCGGGTGCTTTGAAATGAAAACACTTCCTCTGGGTCAGAGGTGGAATCTGCCCAGAAGATTTGTGCATCTCCCTTTGTTTTTGCATGTTTCTCTGCATGCCGTGCATACTCCATTAACTCATGAACGGTGGAGGTGTTAAATGCTACCAGATGTTTTCTAATCCATAAGAATTATAAATCCCTTCCATATCCATGATCCATTTATCAAGATCTTCTTTTGGAGAAGTTACACCTTCTACAGCTTTTCTGGCTTCTTCAAGAGACCACGGACGGAAAACTAGTATTGTAGGTTGTTTATTTTCCTCTCCCGGATTAGGATTTGCAACCTGAACCATCGGATATAACTCTTCTGATGGCTCAGACAGTGAAGGGTACAACTTTTGATATGAGCTAGAAGAACCCGGAGTTTTAGAAGAATTATATGGAGGAGGATTTTCCATTTGTACATGGATTTTAGCAGTTATTGGGGTTGTTTTACTACGAGTAGATTGAGAGGGACCCAAAGTTTCCTCTTTTTTTCCTAGTTTTTCAGGCTGGCCTGTTGAAACCCCCCTTAATGCCTCTGGAGCGTCCTCCTTTGGGTCAAAGGCTGGGGGTGGGGTTTTTTGTGCACATACTTGAGCTCGAGGTTGAGTTTCATTATCTTCTGGTCTAACAAACAAAGCTTCGGTTTTTCGGCCTAATTTATTTTTAGCACGCGCATTATGTCTATTTTGTGCCTGGGTTAACCACTTACGTGCAACTACAAGTTCCTTTAATTTTTTCTGTTGTCTGGTACCAGTTTTTGAACTAACACTTGTTTCTAATTTACACACCACGTCCTTCCATTGTTCCACTTTCAATACACCATTTACTCCGTACTTTTTTTTCCATTTAGCGAGGTATTTTAAGTTACCTGGCTCCATCTCACACATAAACTTTTCATCCCCTTTAAGACTTTTCACCTTCCCATGTGAAGAACCCATTTTTTACAGTGTTTTCGTCCCGTTCTTTATGACACCTAGGGTGGACGCTACAGAACGGGGGTTGGAAGTGGGGTGGTGGTTAAATTCTTGTCGTGGTAATCCTCGCTTCGACTCAACTCAATAAATGATTTGAGTGGAGGATTCTTGCTACACATCCCCAACAAGGCCCACCACTTGCTTTCCCACTGTGTTTTTAAAGGTTTCACAGGTTTCTTTCCCTTCGTGTGTGTTTAATACTTTCCCTTATTTATTTTACATCAAACGGGGGACTGAAAACCACCCGGATACCACATTATTTACTTACTTGGCTGATTCCTGCTCTGTCTCGGTCCTGAGTCCCGTCAATCCGCCGTTGGCCGAAAGAGGTTGACCTAAGACACTGGCCCAGCGGGGAATTTACCCCCCGGGACTTTCAGGTTAAAGAACCTGACTGCCGGCAGTTTTCAGCGCGTCTGTCCTCCGTCTGTCAGCGGCGGGTATGTTGGGAATCCCGGACGAGCCCCCAAAAATGATAGGTTTATTTTGTCACAACCTGCAAAGAACCAGCCAGAGACAGAGATTAGGTTTCTTTTGATTTCTTTTCTGCAGAATAGGAGAATTGAGAACAGACGCGACGAATCGCTGTCAAACACTGTCCGGACTCAATTCTACCAGTTCTTTCTTTGCATTTCTCTTTATTGTATAGAAAAAGGAGGTTGGGCTTCTCTTCACACAGTCACACAGAGAATTGACCAACCGTCTTTACATTCTGGAACCTCTCATGGACATGCCCTTATAAGGGCATGTGGCTGACCACAACTAATCAGTTACATATGGAACTAATAACACATGAATGTTTAACGTTTTTAGCTTCTAAGCAAACATCCTAAACAAAGTTAATAACATACTACAAAAGAAAGAGAAGTTAAGTAAATATAAAAAGAAGAATAATATGAGAGTAATAATATAAAAGAATAATATGAAAAGAATAATATGAAAACATAACTTGTAAAATAAACTCATGAGTAAATGAACAGGAGGATAACTTTCCTAACAGTGCTTAATTAGTACTAGGAAGATCTCATCTCAGAAGATCAACCTAGGGAGGTCGACTCTGGTCATCTGCATACTTATCTAAAAATTTATAGCAATTTGAGTTAAAGCAGCAACCACAATGGAGAGGCTGGAAGAAAGCTAGCATCAACATCATGTCTGCATGTAGACTGCTAACACCTAAAATCTGATTAGACTTCTGTACGTTGTGATTTTTGGAATAGATGTGTTTTTTAAATATTGACTTTTTTCGCAGGTTGACAGTCATTAAACTCATTGTCTAACTTTTAAGCTTTTCATTTATTTCTCCACAGTGTTATTGTCTATCTGCTCCCTTCTTTGTGATCCAAATCCAGACGACCCTCTGGTTCCAGAGATTGCTCATACATACAAAGCTGACAGGGAAAAGTGAGTGCATTCTGATTTATTGATTTTTTTGTTTTTGTTTTTAGAGAAATAAACTTTAAATCAGCTGTGTCCAAAGTATGTCCTAAGGGTCATTTAATGCCCTTGAAATAATTTTATGAGGCTTTTGACCACTTGGACACATTCTCATTTAATATGTTCAATAACTACTTAGCTGGTTTTACTTAAATGACGCCTTTGGTGCACCCAGGGATTAAACTTGGCTAAATGCAGCTAGTGTTTGCAAAGAGTGTGACCTGCTTTCTGTTCTTGTTGTTGAGAACTGTTTAGAAATAAATTCTAGATCAGATCTATTCATCTAAGAAATTTTCTAAAAAAAAAAAAAGTAATTAATTAATTAATTAGGCAAATATAAGATACCTATTTTATGCTTTGCCTCCACAATGTATCCATTGCTTTCAATAGTCTACTTTGAACATTTCAACAAAATATGGCATTTCCAGTTTATTGTTGGAACAATTAAAAATTTCACGGTAAAATCATTTCCCGATTTTTAAAAAAAATAAAATTTAATGACATTATTGGGACCTGCAAGTGCTTTTAACTTGAGGTTTTTGGACACCACTGGTTTAAAGAGTACAGTATCCAACTTGAAACCAATCTAAACTGTTGCTTGCTTTTCCAGATACAACAAACTAGCAAGAGAATGGACACAGAAGTATGCTATGTGAGAACACCAGGGAGATCAAAATACAAATGAGAACAAAAGAACCCACAAAGGATTTGTTACTTGATACAAATGAACAACGGAGATGAGGGAAACGAAAAGTTAAAAACAAAACAGCCCACATTTTGAGAAGGAAGCGATACAATGTGGTACGGTGCCTCTTGGCTTTTGGTGTGCTGAGCTGCTACAATGTGCTGTCCTTCATTACTGGTATAGATCTGCACAGCAGGACCCGGCGGCCTACTTAAAGCACTCCCATATGGAATACTGGAATTTCTTTACAGTCCCTGACGCCACACTCTGACTGTACCCTGGTAGTCATTCTGTTATGATTATCACCGTTGTTATTCAAACGCTTCATTCTCCTTGTCATGCTATTGTTCGGCAGAGATGCAAACTCTTCGATCTAGGAGAGTGGCTTTTCCTTCATTTCAGAGGTACTTCATGCACCCTACTGGATTTCTTCTTTTTTCTGTACTTTCATGTATTTAGTGGCCTTTCTGTGTTAGACTGTTTAGTAGATGTGCAATTGAGACAGAATGCTTCTTGGTGAACACAAAAGGGCACAGCAGATTGATTATCTGTTGGCAGTAACTGTCTCTACCCCAAAATAATGTGAAATCAAAAAAAAAAAACAATTGTCTCAGTTGTCCTCAGTAATTGAAACTCAAAAATAATTTTACAGATTTTTAAGACACTGGAGAGCTACTGTTTTACAGTCAGTGTTCTGGGACCCCATGGGCTAGATTTCCATTCCCCTCCTTTCACACACATTGTCATTGCACTTGTATACTATAGAAATAACCACCGGTCACTGATCTTTTCATTGTGCAAAAACAATACTACTGTCATTTGTGTTATGTAGCTACAAACACGGCTAGTCCTCCACTTAATGCTTCTCTGTGCTCCACCCCGTTGGTACAGTTACTCAGGTATCTAACCAAGTTATCAGACTTGACGAGCATCGACCCATTATATTATCTTCCCTTTATGTACAGTGCTCATCTCTATTCACCTTAAAAAAAAAAAAAAAGAAGAAGCCAATTTTTCATGAAGAGGCAATGTGTTGCACACAAATAAATGCTGTGTAAGAAGTACTGTCATCCTCGCTATCCCTCTGCAGGACTTTTGATATTCATCAAAGAACACCAGGATTTCATGAGCTTTCAGATGTCATAATGAGACTTACACGCTACTGTTTTACTGTAATAAAAGGGCCCTCTAGTTTATGGTGGTGTCCCTTGTTGGAGAGGAGTCTGTGCAAAACTTTGCCATTATAAGTCGTGAGCATTTAGTTGACACGTTAAATATGATGACACTATAAATTGCTTTAAACAGATAATATGAAGCTTTTTTTTTTTTTCTTTGTCATGTTCATGAGGGGTCCTCAAAGGTTTATTTTGGAATTAACTGACAGTAGTTACACATTTTGTCTGGGTTATACATATGTGACTGTATTTTTGAAAGCTTTTAGTTTTAGGCTTTTTTTTTTTTTTCTTTATGTCACAAAAACTGAACGTGATTGTGAAGTGTCATGATGTCATATTTTTAATATACTCCACTGCTGGACAAGGCAGATAAGAAAAGTTGTGATTGTGTCTCATTATGCTGGTGCTGCCAATATAAAGGGAAATGGTTTTTTTCTGCTATTGAGGCATTATTGAATAGGTTTAACACAAGGAAGGTGCATAGTTAAGCATGACTGATTGTAGAAGCTTTGTAGAATTAACACTGAATTAGACACATAACATAGGTTTTTATTAGCTATTGTTATAGAAGCCAGTTTAAAAACAAGTCCTAGAAAAACAATGCATTCTAAAGTGTTAAAAGTATATTCTCTATATGCAGTGAAAGGCTTAGCTGCATGATCCAGTTGCTCTATAAATTCAGTTCAAGTGCAGTCATCTATTTACATGTTCCAGCTGTGCAGCTCAATTCGCCCTCAAGTATAAATACGAGCGATGCCACATTTAATTTCTCTGTCCAGCGTGCACCGTAGAATTTTTATAGGCAGCTTTGGCATGCTTTGCACTCTGGAGAACCTTCTCACAGCCATTTGCCAGATATCAGGGATTTTGTTACATTTCATCTGCCTAACACCTCAAACTAAAACATTTTTTAGCCTTAACCCTCATTTTTATATAACGGGAGGATGTGTCGTTAACTGTAAATTAGCTGTCAAGACTTTAGCCCCAAATTGGGTCGCTCGTCCCGTTAAAAGACACGGGAACCTGCTTGAACAGTACTAATGTCATGGCTTTGTCGGAATGCAGAACCTGCCTTCACGCATCTGAAAATTTGGAGTAAATTATACTTCAACTGCCACCGTGAACCTACATGTCTTCACAGATAGAAACAAGATAACTAATGACATTGTTATAACATGAAAATAAAGTCCATCTTGGTTTACTACTGTCTGTTTTGGTGTTTGTGTGTTTATATGATGAGCTTTACCGGGCCAATGATGGTGTCAAAAGAGGCATAAATATTTCAGATTAAAAACATTTCACATAGATTGAAGGTGTTAAGGAAACTTGAGAGCTTTAGTCATGCGTGCACAAATGTGGCCTGTATGAAACTGTTGTGATGAAAAAGTCCTGTGTGCAATTTGCTAAAACCCAGAGAGGGAAAGTCAGACATGTGAAAGAAGACCCAAGTTGTTTTGTTTGACCTACATGCAAAACACTTTGGGTGACAGAACATCAACACCTTGGTGACACACGGTGGTGGCAACATGATGCAAGCTAAATGAAGCGCAGTCCTGGAAGGAATACTGTTAGCGCCTGCAAAATACTTGGGACTGGTGCAGAATTTCACCTCTCTGTGGGAGGATGACACTAAACATGCAATAATTTCCTTGTGCACTTCAGTGATGACGTCTAAATAAAATCTTCAACTCAAGGTTCTCCACCGAAGTTCCCGATAACTTTGGCTAATATGGAACTGAAATTATTTAAATATTTTGTTTCTTCTTTTTTTTTTTTTTTTTTGCTCAACAAAGTGTACTTCTCATTTTAAATGTTTGCTTTGCTACCGAATAAAAGAAATGCCGTTGTGGTTCTTAAGCTTTACCATAAAGTAAAGATTATCATCCCCTGGCCAGATCAAGGCATATTTATATGTCAGAAGGGCCTAATCAAAGTCCTCACTGAAATCCAGTTGAGAACCAATGGCGAGACCTCAGCCAGTCTGAGCTCTATTTTGAAACACAAATTTCTCCAAGGAAAATTGGTAAAACTCCTAATTACAATATAGGTCATTTTACACACATTGACTTATGGAGCTGACTATATTTTTTATGTTTTTATTTGTGCAGTTGTGCTGCTTGTGTTGTTTTAACGCATAAAACCCATTGAAGTTTGTAGTTGGAAAAAAATATGGTGAATACTTTTGCAGATCTCGCACGAATCTTTATTTGAAGTGTCTTGTAGTTTTTGTAACTCGGGGGGCCTTTAAAACGCTTCTTGCCCAGGGGGCATCTGTTTCTACAGGGCCACTGGCTACCTTTTACCGACGCACACTGGGGTACATTTGATTAACAAATTCGCATGCGCGGCTTTTACGGGGGCAGAACTACACATTAGTTTAAAAAAGGAGAAATATTCGTCTATAAACCAAATCTCTTGAAAAACAAAGCGATGCTTCTTAGAAATGATTCGGACAGGACATAAAATTACAGTCATATATTATCAAGCGTAAACTTGTTGAAGAGCCCCGCCAATCGGGGAGTCGCGGCGCATAATATGGAGCACACCCTGGGCGAATGTAGCTGAAAGCCAGCACCGCTGCCACTCCTCCTGTAGGAAGGGCGCAGCCCGCAGAGAGCTAGCTGTACTCGGCAAAAACGATGGCTGTTAACCTCAGTAAAAATGGCCCTGCGTTAACAGCTGCCTACAAAGAAGTGGTGGATGAAAAATCCGACACGAACTGGTAAGGGGCACCACCTTTAAAGCGGCGCTGGGGCCTCACAAGAGGGCGGGTTAGCTTACAATGTTTGCTAGCTTTGAGCGTGTCGTCAAATAAGTTGCATTGAATTTGATTAACTTCCATGGTAACTTGATTTCTGTTAGTATTTGTCTGCTGGAATTTATGATGATGATAATAATAACCTCAATATAAATTAGAGTTCTTCTCCTGGGAAGAATAATCATGCTGATAACTGATTGGCAGTAATGTTTAAGGTTTGGAATATGCTAACCTAAAACCTGGTAATCGGGGATGTATGTAATTTTGGTGAGATGTTATTTCATGTATATTTACACCACTTGTTAAATGATCTAACGAAGTATATGAGGTAAGACTTTCACCTATTTCACCCACTTCCTGGCGAGATAGACGCTAAACATGACTGAATAAGTGAGAGGCAGATTCAGAGACTTCCTCTTTCAGATAACAACCCTCACAGCGCTGACTCTGCCTCCAGATAGAAACCTGTTGATGACCGCTGCAGTGTTTAACACCGACCTGAATTACTTAATCCAAAGGGGAAATTGCTCAAGGAATCCTTTATAGCTCTGTCCTCCCTCTAAATATATGTTCTGAATGTTTCCTTGTGTTCATTTTTTTCTATCTCTTTGCAGCCCCCTTTCACTTATTCAGTAACTAGTTGTTTTTTTCTTCCCGTGATGTTTTGCAGACTGTGTAAAATAAAAGGAGAATAGGGATCTGACTTTCGGAGAGAGCTGGTTTCTGATTCTAAGAAGAAGTATCTTGCACTTTGCGAATAGGAAGGAAGTTTATTTTCAGTGTTTGTCTTTGGTTAAAACTAGAAACGTCACTGATCTGGCTTCCCCTGTCCGATACCGATTTCTGATTTTCTTTGACCCTTCCACTTTTTTCCCCCACTTATGAACTATGTCACTTAAAAAAGAAAAGTGTGACCCATTTGCTTTGATACAAATTTTAAATCTTTATAAGATTATTCCATTCTAATAGCTACTTAGTTTATACTTTAGTATAGTACCAAACTGTTGGTTGATGCACATATACATTTAGTGGAAGATTTTAGTGTTGATTCATATTTATGAAAAGTAGTTAAACTGATATTGTTTGAATACTTTCAGTGACCCAATCTGTGTCATTGATGCATCTCTAGTTAAAACCTGGCAGATACTTCTATCATCTGCTTTTCATTTTTCTGCAACATATAAAACACGCAAAGAGCTCAAGAATGGTTAGATTCGCCAAGCAAATAAAATGATATGAAACCTTTAATTAAGACAAAGGCCAGCAGCCTAGACAGATTACTAACATGTCTGTTTCTAAAGAGGATTAAAACTGCAGCAGCCGTATTTACAGAACTCTACTTCCCTAAAAGATCTTGTGTGAAGAGGGGCTTAAGTGTCATGAATGCTTAAAATGGGTTAATGAGTGATAAAACACTGTACGTCCTTGTGTTTTCCACAGGGCCTTGTTCACGTACGAGGGAAACAGCAATGACATTCGCCTGGTAGAAAAAGGAGGTAAGTTACCCAGTTGTTGTTGTTGTTGTTATCAAATGCATGCAGGAATGTCTCTGTCAGCATGCAGTTGTGGTGCTTGAATCTGAGCACAAAAGAACTGCTGGTCTTTGCTTTCTAAAGCCCAACATTTCCAAGAGGGAGGAAAATATGTCCACCGTTGCACAACAAACCACAAGAAGCCATTGAATTTTTCCACAATGTTTGTGTATCAGATGGAGGCCTGGAGGAGCTGGTTGAGGAGCTCAACAGTGGAAAAGTGATGTACGCTTTCTGCCGGGTCCAGGATCCCAATTCCGGTCTGCCTAAATATGTCCTCATCAACTGGGTCAGTGCTGCATGGTTCCGTCCTGCATTTAATGACACGCGACGTATTGAAGCGTTGTTAAACGCTTCAATAATGGTTTACGTTTCAGACTGGAGAGGGTGTAAAAGATGCCAGGAAGGGAATATGTGCAAACCACGTCAGCTCTGTGGCCAATTTCCTTAAGGTAATCGTGAATGTTTGAGGCTACGTGAAATATGCATCTTTTTCTGTTTTTTTTTTTTTTTTTACTGCAAAATGTCAGCAAAGGCATCTAGTTTTATCCTGAATCATTTCCTGTCAGCACAGTTGATGAGAAAATTGCCATCACAGGATTGGCAAAATCTCTTTTGAATCTTAATTGTTTATTGAAAGTTCTTAACATCTGGGTATTTAGTAATCACATGTCTCTAGCTGTGTAAAACTGTAGTCGACCTGAAATTATGATTATGATTCTACCTAATGACACTAAATAAAAAGAGCAACATTGTCCTCCTTCTTATCACTGCAGACAGTTCTTATGGTAGAAGTGAGTTAGCCTCAAGGTTATGCAATATTAGCGCTATTTAATTTGTAGTTCTGCTGCTGGAAGTTGTAGTTTCTGAAAAGATTATGGTAGTAAACAATTTGGGGCTTTGGAAAAGCCCTAGAACATTTCCACAGTAACCTAACTATAAACCTTAATATACTTTAAGCAGTAGATCAATACAAAGTAACACACACTTTCTGAAGTTCAAGAAAATGATTCATGGTTTTCAAAATATTTTTGCAAATCTTTTGAGGTACGTCTTGGCTATTTTGCCTCTGGAGACAGAAATGTTTGCCTGTTTTTCTATACAAAATACTAGAGATGTACTGATGAATCGGTTCTGAAAATCGGTATTGGTCAAAATTGAAATTGGTCAGGCTTTTTAATGATCAGTGATCGGCCAGAAAGCTGCAATCGGTGCACCCCAACCTAATACCTCAATCTCATCATCATGTCTTGCCACAGATTCTCAGTTGGATTGAACTGGTTAGCCTTGGTCTTTCTGGAAGTGACTACTTTCTGTTTGACTCACCTGGTGGCTGTTTGTAGCAACATTTTCAGTGGGTGGTACATTTAAAATGTGGTTGTGTGCTGAAAGAGAATTATCTTTTTCTTTCCTGCGGTTTCAGGGGGCCCATGTCACCATCAATGCCAGAGCAGATGAGGATGTGGAGCCTGAGGCGATCATGCAGAAGGTGGCCAAAGCTTCAGGAGCCAACTACAGCTTCCACAAAGAAGCCTCCAACCGCTTCCAGGACAGCGGCCCTCAGGGGCCCGTGGTATGCTCCCTCCCCAACAGTCTCTGTCTTACAGAGATCTTAACACTTGGACATTTTTATCATTACGTGTTGTAGACATAGACATAGTTCTTACGGTAAACTACACCTGTATATTTTACTTTAAAGTTGCAGTATGTAAATTTTATAAAATATGTTTTTTTTTTTACATATCTAAGAAAACTGTTACTATGTCGTGAAAGTATACGATGAGACAGATAATCTGTGACAAAATCAGCAGAAATACAGATCGGTCAGAAACAATCAGAGCCAGGAGGGTCTCAGTGCTGTCAGTCATACTTGTGTACGCACTGCTCACACCCTCTGTTTGCTCTCTGTCCATAATGGAGCCTGTCACGAATGCTCAGGCTAGTTAGCATAGCCACCGATGACGGCAGATGAGCAGTTCTTCTGGAACGGTAAATTGTGCACATTTAGCAGCGCGTACACAAAAGTGACAGACGGCACTAATGCATTCCTCCTGGCTCTGATTGATTGTCTTTGGCACTAAGAGGATTTGGAGGAGCTTGATATTTGTATTTATTTTTTCACATATTATCTTCCTCATACTGTCATAAAATAGTGACAGTTTTAACAAATATGTCAAAAAACATGCTTTTATAAAAGTTACATACTGCGGCTTTAATGGATCTAAAAGAGCTAAAACAGAGAGGTAAGGTGCTTTGGTGTCTGGTTTAACTAACACTTTGCATCACTATGGATTTTATGTATCCGTTTTATGCTTACACAGTTTTTGTGCATGCTTTTGTCTCCCCTCAGGGTTCAGTGTACCAGAAAACCAATGCCATGTCAGAAATAAGGAAGACCAATAAAGACAACTTCTGGGCACAGGCAGAGGTACAACAGTTTCCATGGAGATCTGTGGAGGTTCACTCTGACCTCAGATGGTGATGTCATCAACTGAACATCAGTCTTGTGCAGATTCTGCTTGCACACTGAATCTGCTTGGTTGGCACCATTTAAAAATTTTGTGTAGAGAAAAAAAGAAAAGTCTAAGTTCCTATATTGGGTTAAAAGGAAGTGCTAAATATTTTAACTATATTGAAACTTCTATAGGTTTTTGAGGTTGAAGTTATTTATGGTAGGGCGTGCTGTGGTGGCGTAGAGCGACCCACGTTTGGAGGCCTTGAGTCCTTGACGCGGCCGTCGCGGGTTCGATTCCCGGACCCGGCGATATTTGCCGCATGTCTTCCCCCCTCTCCTTCCCCCTTTCCTGTCAGCCTACTTTCATATAAGGGACACTAGAGCCCACAAAAGACCCCCTGGAGGGGAGAGAAAAAAAAAGTTGTTTATGGTAGTGATAAGACTCTCTTTCTGGTTTTAATGATGTAAAATTTCAAACAAATTCTGATCTGTTGGCTTTTTAGAAAGAAGAGGAGAAACGTCGCCAGGAGGACCGTCGTAAGGCTGAGGAGGAGCGTCAAAAGCTGGAGAGGGAGAGGAAAGACCGAGAGACCAAAGAGGCAGTGCAGAGGGATAAAAGGGACAAGGAGAGATCTTCTCAAATCGATCAACAAAAGTAGGTAGCGTGTGCTCTGGTTCTGACTTGTTCATAACAGCATCTTTTAACAGGATCCTCCTCTTTTTTTTTTCATGGCAGGAAGTATCAGCAGCAGCTGGAAGCCGAGAGCAAAGAGCAGGAAAAGCAACGCTGGGTGAGTGTCTGACTCTGACAGCCAACCAAATGTTTTTCAGCTCTTCAGTCTGCTGACTGGGATGAACAACAGATTCTTATTTAAGTGGAGATGGTTTACTATAAAACACTGTTTTGGTAGCTGAAGAGTGCTGGGCATTTTCCTGCTTCGCCATTTCATACCTGTGTTGTTTTGGTTTGGGTTGTTCAGTAAAAAATAGCACCGCCTCCTGCAGGATGTTTTGGACATTGACAGTGGAAATTTTTGCCCTTTGACAATAAATCATTTAGTAATGAAAGTAAACTTTCTTTAAAAAGGGACTATATGCAGCTCAAACATAAATGTCACCATTTGATGGATTATGGCATAAGCTAATTGTCATCTACAGTCTCTTGGCAGGTTGCAAAAAATGGATATGCAATAAAAGAAAAGAAAATATAACTACAAGTGACTTCTAGTCACACTGCACAGACAAACACATACAGACTTGATCGCTGACACACACTTTTAGTCAATGATTTACATAGCCGAGCAGTTTCCGATTAAAACAATTTACGATGTTTTACTGGTAATCTGCTATCAAACATGTGTTTGCGTGACTCCAATAAATAGGGATCAAAGCCAAAAGTAGTGGAGAAGCTGTGTGATACCAAGTTTTCTGAAAATTATCTTAATTTTTTTTTTTAACCTTTTTTTGTTTTATTTTTTTATTAAAAATTAGAACTGGTTTGAACCATTTGACGTACTCTGTTGATTTTTAGGTTAATCTTTTAAAAAACTACAATTTGTTAAATGCATCAAAACATTTTTTTAGCTTAATAAAAACCCAGTGAAAACTTTGATCCATAGACGGGAATAATCTCGGCATTGCCTCGTGCAGCAACCTCTGTCACAAACCCCAGCTTTCTTCAGAACATCTGTATCGCCCAAGAAATTTCTGATCCATGCTTCACCAATTATCATATTTATTTATTTCTACAAAAAGGAAAACTGGTACCATTTTAAGCGTGTGGATTGCTAAATAATCAATGGATGCGAAAAGGTAATTGTGGGTAAAATGTGGTGGTGTGATTTGGCGAAGGGGCGGAATGACCCAGAGATATAGTGCGCACATCTTGTGAAAGTCGTGCCAAATTTAATATCGACACCATCAGGAGGAGGAGCAGCAGCAGCAGAACGATGCAGCTCAAAGGAAAGCAGTCAGGAGAGGTGACTCTGTGGAGAAAGCCAACGTGAGTTTTCCTTCCCAAAAAAAAACCCTTCTCTCCTGAAGCACCTTTTCCCTCCGATCCTACTCTCTTTAAGCTTCACATCTTTAAAGCTCTTTCCTTTTTCCAGTTTAGATCTGCAGCACAAATTCCTAAAAAAAAAATCTTTACTAATAACCTTTTCTTTATTGCCTACAGATGAATCTTTATTTTAGTTGTTTTGTCGTATGCTTCTTTTTTTTTTCCCCTCTATAGGAGGCGGCTTCTCTGATCTCTCAGCGTGCCGTGAACCCCAGGGAAATGTTCAAGCAGCGGGAGCGAGGAATGACTCCCAGCGACTCAGACGCTCCCTCTGCTGCCCCTGACAGCCCTCAGCCAGGTATTGCCCCAGCAGAAGCAGTAACGGCTTGCTTTATTTGCCCCAGCCAACCTTGCATCAGCGTAACACTTTCTTGACTTGCTGTCGGGGAGTGGTGGGTGCGACTGTAATCGCCGCCTCTATACATACTCAAAGGTTTTCATCAGAGTGTCTAGTTGCCTCATGATCATACTTAACTCTGTCTCCTTAACCGTGTCTCTTCTTCCGCTGAGTCTGCCTCCTCTTTGTCTTCTCTCTCATCCATTTGTGGACCCGTGTTTGGGGGGGTGTTTGTTTCGTCTGCTCAGGGCGACTTCGAAGCCCTTTTCTGTCTAAGCAAGCGTACGAATCTGAGCGAGCCTGCTCACCTCCGCGCCAACCTTCTCCTTCTCCTGTGCCAGCTGCTGTTGTCCGTGCCACAGGTCTGAGCTTAACACACACACACACACACACCCCAACATGCACATATTGGCAGGAAGACTGAAACACACCAGTATCAAAACCCAAGTCATATCAAAAATAATTGTAGCAAAACAAAAAGTTATAGGAAGTCTGAGATGTTACTCACACCCACCACTTCTGTTTGATTTATTACTTAGAATCAACTTCCTGAGTAAAATATTTCCAATAAATGCCTTTCATCAAAAATAACACTTGGCTGATTCACACATAAAAATGTGAAAGTGTGGGATTTGTATTCAGCCCCCTTTATTCTGATGACACAAAATAACATCCAGGGCAACCAGTAAATTCATAAGTCACCATATTAGTAAAGGCAGTTCACCTACAGTCCAGAGATGTGGGGAAATTTAACGGTGTAAATCAATACATGTTAGAGCTTTGTTCAGTCCATCTTCTGAAAATGCAAACGGACGTGGCTCTCAACCTAAGCTGACAGGTGAGGCAAGGACGACATTATTCAGAGAAGCAGTCAGGATTTCCATGGCAACTCTGGTGTAAAAGGCCCAGGCGCCAATCTACAGCAAGACTGCTCTCCATTCAGTCTGTCAGAACTTGAGATTTCTGCAAAGAATGAGAAGAAATATTTCCACCAGATGTGCAAATCTATTAGACATACTCTGAGAGCTGTTATTACAGTGAAATGCGATTCTGCAAAATATTGAGTCAGATGGGCTGAATACAGCAGCACACCACACCTTTCAGATTTTTTCAAAGATTCTTCTTGATATGAGAATGTGCAGCTTTGACACGTCAGTGTTGGAAATAAGACAGTGTAACAGCTTAAAGTAGCAAATGACTGGTTTTAACGCATGTTCTGGCTTTTATAGACAAAACGCTCTGTGTTTCATTCGTCATATTTGTCATCTTCTCCACATTTCTCATGATGGTAATTTTCATTCTTCGTCATGCTTTACGCTCAGCTCAGCCTGTGGACTCCCTATGTCTTTTTTTTTGTTTCTTTTGTTAACTAATTGTCTTTTCACAACAAAAAACGTAAAGAACGCTCTAAGTGGGTCCGGTGGCGGCGTTGAACCTGTGTGGACTTGTGAATGTGCTCCATTGTCTACATGCATGTCTGTGCTTGTGTTTTGGGTGCTAAAGAGCCGGATTTGAATGATGAGCAAGCCACATTTGAGAAAGATGAGCATGAGCAGGAGACGCCTCCCCAGGAACAGAGGAAAGGTGGGGTTCATTTCATTTCCCATCACCTTAAGCCATCATTGATCAGTTTTACCAGCCCTGCCATTTATTTAAACGAGCAAAAAAAAAAGCTTTCTTTGTTTATTTTGAGCAGCTTTTTTTTTTCTGTTTGGTTGTTTGTGCTGCCACCTGCTGGCAGGTGACAGTCCCTAATCGTACAGTCATACTCACAGTACCTCATTTATATGTTTTTGTATATTTTTCCAGAGGAGGCACCAGCTGCTAACTCGTATGTTGAAGAAACACCTTATGAAGAGCCTGCCCAGGTTGGTGTTCTCATCTCTGTAGAAAGACACTTCTACCATAAGACATACCTGAATCTGCTCCATGAGTTAATGTCGTTTCTCTTGCAGGTGGATGAGAGTAACTCTTATGAAATGACTGTAGAGGAAACGTCAGACAAAGGAATCTGTGCCAGAGCATTATATGATTATCAGGCTGGTGAGTTGTCACAATGCAATATAAAAGGATGGATTATGTCTGTGCTGGGTCACTAGTGACTGTGGACTGTCATTTAAACAGCCTGTTAGGGTGGAAATAAAAGAGCAACTTTCACAACATTTTTTAAGTACCATGATCTAAGATATTTACAAAAAAAAGTAAAAGCAAATGCTCTCATTTAAAACAGAAAAGCAACATTAGCTAGCTAGCTAGCACTGTTCTGTTCAGCTTATGGTCTTCACATCATTGCAGACAATGGTTGTAGTTTACTAAGTTGACATTTAAAATGGCGTTTCCTTAGTAATGTTTAATGATGCCTTTGTAGTTTAGTTAAATATAAAATAATCTTTAATTTTCTCTCTCAACCTAAATATATCAGCAGTTTTAGTAAACCGCATTTAAAGATTTTTAGCCACAAGCCTATTGTTGCATCAGCTTGCTACCGTTTGCACCACACTCAAATGTAATTTAATACAAACATAGACGAGATGCAAGGATAAGTCCTCCAAGTTAAAACAAGTACTGCTGGGGTGCTGGGCATACATGCAGAAAAACTACAGTGTCATCTTAGTCACTTCTAATTTGCCTATTAATGTTCTCCTTTTAGCAGCTACAGTGTTGTTTATAAGCTGGTGGTTATTTAGGTTGGGGAACTATTACTCTGATCTCCACTCTCAGGTCAAGCTGCAGAAGTCGTGCAACAAACTCAGAAATGCCACTGGGCTAGTTTTTCTTGCCAACTAATGCGTTTGTTCATATTTCTAAGGCCAGCGATTTTAAAAGAGCTTAAAAATATTTAGAAATTTTGGTTCCAGCCAATCTTTAAAGAACTGTGACACTCATAGCAATAATTGTATATCTTTTGCATTTACATATAAAAGGAATATGCAGAACTAAACCTAAAAAAAAGAAAAGAAAGAAATGATACTCATAGTGGTTTAACCACAGAAATTCAGTTCTAAAACGTCAGACCCTTTCCCAAAAAGGATGTTTCCACTGACTTTATATGAAGCTCTTTGTATCAAGTCTTTACCACACTCTGCTGCTCTATTTTAAGACTCCTTTACCAATTAATGGCTGTGAAAAAAGCTAGGTAATAGTCGTGTGATATTATGAAGCTGTGCATATATACTTCATGCAAACTGCAAAAGTATAACTTAGGCCGGTTGTGTTCGAACTCTGCCAAGTGGAGTAAAATCCCAAAGCTTAGACACTTGTTGATAAATGCTGCTGAATGCTGAGCTGCGCCCGTTCTCAAAAAGAGAAACATGGTAGCGTTTACTGTATGTAGAAAGAACTAAATTATCGTGACAATGATTAACAATAACATGAAAATGCTTACATTTGCAAACCTCCACATAGTGTGACGGAGATTGTTACTTTTGCTGTTTGAAGCATCGTTTCAACTAGTCTTTGAGGTCTTCAGTACGTGCTGCCTTTGTGCTTCAAAATGTGATTGAAAACCATTAATGTAAGCGCACAGTAGCACGGCTTAAAGAAAAAAGGTGTGGGGAAATAACCTGGCCAATTATGTGTTTTAAGACCAAGTACCATTTAGAATAAATAAATGTGATTTATTTGTGGCTGGTTATCAGTGATAGGGCTGGTAAACCAGAGGAGAACTGATAACTATTTAAATGCTGTCAGATGTTAGAAAATGAATGTGCGTCACAAATGGTTATTGAGTGCATGGTGACTAACAGGCTCTCTATTTACCCAGAACTTCATTCTCTCACCACAGCTTAAGAATCAACAATTTATGTGCCAATTTATTTATTTAAATTGCATTTTGCGGTTGACATTTGTTGGGAACGGAGAACATAAATTACAGACCAAGTCTTTGGTATGAATTTCTCTGATTCATTTCACAATTTTATCTTGAGCGCCCTCCTAAGGTTTCCATTCAGCCTCTGCATTAGTGTGTGTGATTCTCAATCTGAGGATAATCTTGAGGGGAAAAACAACAAGTTCAGTTTTAAATGGCATTCAGAGCACAAAAAAAAAAGGAAAGAAAAAGGTAGAAGATTATCTAATCTCTTTAACGTAAAAGAAGAAATCATCCTCAGTGCTGCTAAACTGACTTAATTCCAGAAAAAAAAAAAAAATTTTCTACAATGTTTGCTTGTAATTAATGGACTGTTACTGTATAGGATGCTTAACACAGCCAGGAAAAAAACTCTGGTCTCTACTGTACTTCACAATATTACCTTAAAAGTCTACCAACCATTTTTTTTCCTGTCCGATTTTTAGAGTACGATATTTACCAGTGACTCCATTATGTTTTACTGCTTCATCTTTTGCAAACAGAGGCTGATGTGGGAAACTGCTGGGAAGGACAGCAGCTTTTATTACAAACACATTTAGCTGTTTTTAATGTAAACGTGTTTCTGAGAAGTGAAGGTCACGTTCATATTCTCAAAGACTGGGTGACCACGCCGTTTCATCACTTCTTCTTTCAGTTGCATGTTCTAGGTATCTGGGAGGTGAAGAGACAATAGCTGCATGTTATTAGAGGGCTAAAAACAAGTTGATTTTTTTCCTTTTTCTTTTAGTTGGCAATGTTGTTGAGCAGCATATTTTGCACCAACCCCCATAGTTATTGTCCAGCACGAATGCAGCTTGTAATGTGGGTGCTGGTGACTCATACCATGTGCTTACTAATGTCCCCCATATCGTCAGAGGCGCTGCTCTCTGATCTCTGCTGATTACACGCAGCACATGAGGCCTGTAAAACCACAGCTTTACGTCTTCTCATGCTGACGTGCCGTTCCTCTGCTCTTTCAGCCGACGACACCGAGATCTCGTTCGACCCGGACGAAATCATCACCGGCATCGAAATGATCGACGAGGGCTGGTGGCGGGGATACGGTCCGGACGGCCACTTCGGGATGTTCCCGGCCAATTACGTGGAGCTCATGTAGCCCGGCGGATCGCCGGCGTCGGTCTCTTCTGAGGACTTTTGCAGTTTAAAAAGGACAAAACAAAACAAAAAAAAAAAAAACACGTCATACGGTAAAGTCAGTCCTCACACACTCTAGATCAGGCTGAAAACGAACAAAGCGAGTCTCCGCATCCCCGGACCAATGAGCATGGTAACTGTGGGCCAGTTTTTTTTTTTTTGTTTGCTTTTTCTTTTTATCTTAGAGCGCAGTTCCATTTAAATTGGTGATACTGTAAGCAGCTGATGGCGTAGTTTATGGATTTGTGAAGACCCATAGACCCAACCCGATGCCTCCTCGTCCCTTCTCTGCCCCCTGAGAAAAGAAGTGTATTTATTTATCAGTGTGATGCAGTACATGAGTCTTAATTTTAGCTGTGAGCATCAATAACACCACTTCCAGTTCACATTCCTTAAAAAGTGGCTTCGTTTTGATTTCAGGTATATTTGAAGTATTTGTAGCAAATGTTCCTTCCCATTTCAGGAGAAAAGATGACGGTACCACAAACGGCCTAATTATTTTCGCCTTGTGTTTTGCCTTCTTATACCGGCAGACTGAATTATATCCTTGTCTTTTTTCTTTTTTTTTTTTTTTACGTGATTGAACCTCTATCCTGTGTTTTTTGGGGGGTTAATTGTTATTCTAACAGTGGTGGAAGTGAATATTTAAACCAACAGGTGATTCTTGCTGTGCTTTGGGTTGTTTTCATTTGGGGCTGTGCATAAAACGGTCAGCTTCCTGACTTTAAACTGTGAGTAAACGGCAGTTTTCATTTCAAGTCCTTCCTCATTTTTGGCCGCATTAATTTCAGCATGTGTAATTTTTCAGGGAAAAGCTGGAGAAGAACATAAAAGTCAGCGTTTATTTTTGTTTTAATGGATCCTCAACGGGCTGAAGATGAATTTGAGTGCACAACAGATAGTAGTGTGCCATAATAAAGGGTTGAAAGTGCAATGGTTGGCGTCCTTCTAATCATTTCATCGGGCTTTACAGCAGACTTTATGCAAATTCATTTTGTTATTAATCATTCCAAAAAAAAAAATCAATCGATCATACATAGAAAAGGGCATTGTGTTGATGCTTTATTCATGGTTTTTTTTTTCCACTGTCTACTGTAATGCAGAGATTCTTGATAATAAAAGAAGTAACCAAATTCTGCTACTTTTGTTTGTTTGTATTTATACAATCTAGATCAGATTTTTAAAAAAAGGGTGGGGGGTTGAAATATAGAAAGCTAAAGGGATTTTCAGAGGTTTAACAGGAACTCAGATGTATGCACAGTCTGAGTATTTTTTCTGCCGTCCGTTTCCTGGAATGAGGTAACACTTGGGGAATTCACCTCTAAACGCTTAGGTTTCAATTTCACGTGAAAATAAGATTCTACCTATCTGCTTTTGCATCTGCCAGTTAAATAGTGCAGATAAGGAAATCAAATATACAGCTAAGGAGCAACAATTTGCCATGTTGTGTCCACCAAGACGGCTCCCGCTCACGTCCCGCTTCTCTTCTTTTTGTTTTCCGTCCGTGACCCTTGAAGGTCGTCGTTAATCTCAAGCTTCCAGCTTGAATCTTTTCCGCCAGTGTATTTCTGTTGGCCCGAAATAAATCGGCTTGGTGTAGTTTCAGAATAAAATTCCACTCAAGAGCGCACCTACACGATTTAGAAACGAACAAACAACAGAAACATCACCTCCCACTGCTGTGTTCTTGTCTGCGTTAAATTATCCACAGATGCCAAATTCTGAAGATGTAATCTTTTAACCCTGTTCACGACCCAAGACTGGAAGACTCATGTCCTAGTTAAAACCCTCTTCTTTTTTTTTTTTTGCAGGCCGTTCCCAGTAAACTGAGTCAACTTCAGGTTGGAAACATGCTGTGCATCTTTAAAATCACAATATTCAGTCCTCATGCTCTCATTTAGAGCTCTCTGTCCTCGCCTCAACCTCATATGTTTTATGCTACTGAAAGTCTGAAATGAATGGCCTGGGGATTTTCTCAGTCTTGCAGCCTCTGTTTTGCTCATCAGCTTAACATTTGTTGTCGGCTGAAGAACAGCGAGAGAGAGAGAAAGAATTTCTCACGAGTTCTTCAAAAACATTGACACAATTACAAGGAATTAAGTTTTTGAACGGCTCGCATGTGACTTAAGGGAAAAAATAATCACAGCTAAATCATAGGTTGTATTTTTAGGTAACGGCCTACTTAATGACTCCAAGTTGTTTTGAACTTGAGTGCATTTAGATTATGTTTATTTTATTTATTTTTTTAATCTATCAACTGATCTCGGGTGGTTTTAAGCTGATCTAGTGGAGCTTTTGTATCAGCAGAAGAACAATTTGCAATCAAAATCATTTTTTTTCTTGCGTGAAAACATTTCCCCCCCCCCTCTGCTCTGAGCATTAGAACATTTGCGGATCATTTTGCTTATTTTGACATTTTAGATGTTAATTTTTTTTTTTCGAAATGTCAATCTCTATCCGCAGCAGATGGAAGAGCAGGGCATCCCCCTTTTCGAAGAGATCAAAAACATGCGGAGGAAACGTGGATGGAGCCGGGTGTTGTCTTGTCGACGCTTCTCAATCAAAAGATCTGCAGAGTTGGAGGCGGCCAGAGGGAAAATACAACTATATAGAAAAAAAATATTTAATTCTTTTTAAAATGTTTGTCCAACGCCTGTCCTCTGCTTGGAAGCATCATCTTTGCATTTTAACGTTATGCTTTCCATCAGCTTGAACTCTGAAGACAACTCCCTGTTTATATATATTTGGCAGCACTTAAAAACATTTTCTGCTCATCTCGTGGAAAAAAAAAAAAAAAAGCTGCTTCTGCATTATCTTGGCATTTTATTTTTAACCAATATCAACGGGCAACAATCAGTAGAAAGTGTTTTGAAGAAGTAGAAACATCTCTCTTCCTTAAAAATGTGAAGACTTCAATGCATGCAGCCTCTGCTCAGCAAGTCTCACAACTTTTATTATCCTGCATGTTGGGTGTAACGACTGAGAAACTCCATGCTTGCACCTAAAGCATAAGATCCACATGCTTGCATTTCCTATGTCGTCAGAAAAGGTGAGCTAAGTTCAAACAGAATTTGACCGTTTTATTGGCTACTAAGGAAGCAGGATGTACATTTCACCCCGTTTTATTCCTCATATTCGACCTAGAGTGAAAGCATGAACCTTTGCCTTCCTGCACTTTATTTAACATTAAACTCAGCCCATGTGTGATTATTTGCTGCGACAGAAACTGCGTTACGCCCCGTCTTCCTTTATTTGAAGAATAAATGTAGAAATAGATGCTTGTTTTAATAGATATCCAGGAAATGTAACACTGACATTCAGAAGTCTGCAGACCTTTATTTGGACATCGGTTGAGTGGCGCTTTCACTTCCTCAAATTCAGACAATTTTGCTGAATTTGAGTCAGGGCTGTGTGTGCTTATAATAATAGGTCTGGTTTTGCTTCAATTGAGAAGAATCAGTTTCAAGATAACCATGCGGTTGTTTGGCTTTTTATGGCAGGTTTGCAAACTTCTGTTCTTTTTGATGTGAAAGAAATCTTCTAAATTACTCGTTTACATTTGTTAAAACTGTAATGTATAATAATGTGCGTGTCATGATCACCCTATTGTCTTACACCCTTGTCCCTAGTGGGGTCAGGAGGGGGTGCTGGTGCCTATCTCCACCTAACGTTTCGGGCGAGAGGGGGGTTCACCCTGGACAGGCCAACACAGAGACAGACAGGACAAACAACCATGTACACACACACTATTTATTAATAATTAATAACCTGACAAAGCCAGAGTACCCAGAGAGAACATGCAAACTCCGTGCAGAAAGACCCCAGGCTGGGAATCGAACCCAGGACCTTCTTGCTGCAAGGTAACAGTGCTACCGACTGCGCCACTGTGCAGCCTCATGATCACCCCCAAAGACACAAATTAATAGTTTGACATCCCTTCAAAAGCTGAAAAAACACAATTGCTTTCATAACATTTCATGCCATTTAATAGTTCAAATCTGACACTAATCTGCTGTTTAATAATTTAATACAGCAGCTCTTTTTTTTTTTTTTTTTCCCAATCTGAATATCAGACGATGACACACATGGTGAGAACTAATACTGTGAGACCTGGCATGAAAAAAGAAAAGAAAACGAAAAAAAAAAACTCCGTTTCCCAGCCTCATTCGCTGTCATGGCATCATCAGTCAACCAATGAAACTGGCCCGCAGAGACATCTTCCTATTTCGTGGTGTGAAGTTGAAGAGGCTGTCGCATGAATTACTGTCACAAAACACAGCGAGTCAAAGAGTTGAGGACGGCTTCTGGAAATGGGTGAGTAGTGACTTGATTATTATTTACTTTACAGCACGCACGTCATTTGTATTTGTAAATCATTTTAAATGTTAGATAGAGGTAGATTAGTACAGTAGTGTGTGATAGCAAATTTAATAACTAGTACAAGTATTGTGTATGTATATGTGTGTGTGTGTGTGTGTGGGTGTGTGTGTGTGTGTGTGTGTGTATGCAAACTGAACAATATATAAAAAAAGACATACATAGAGCTGATTTTATACTTTCACACTTCACTCATTTTCTATAATGTTGACTTAAAAAAAAAATTATAAATTCCCTATTTATGATAACGTGAATATAAAATGTAAAAGCTGTCTGATTACAATGATTCAAACCAGTAAAAAGTCAGACTTCAAGTTAATCATTTAATTCGGCGAGTTGTGAAATGTTGAATTAAGAATATTTCTTCATCACCTAAAATGGAGAAGTAAGAGGCTACTGAAAGCAGAATTAAAGGTTTAAGCCACAAGCACAGGAAACAAGTGATCTCAAAAGAGAAGCATATTGGTTTTGCCTTGAAGAAAAAAAAACAAAAATGATATCACTGTGGGTGAAGGGCTCACAGGGTGTCGAGGTGATGGCTGGTGAAGAATGGCATCTCTTTCTCAGAACTGTGTCTCACTCCCAGGCTTTTGATTTCTCCTCTTTAAGAGTTTGTGTTTCATTTCCCCCCCAAAAAAATGTTAGCGACGCTGGATTCTTCCGACGGGAGCAAGCGCATTCTCAAAGACAAGGATTTTAACTTTGGGACAATAAAATAGTTTTATATCACAGATAACTTACCACATTGTTCATGTCTCTTCTCTTGGGACCAAAATAGAGCCCATAGGCTGAAGATAATGACCAAACATTAATGTATTTTTGGATTTCTCCATTTCCAGATTGCTATTGTTCTTAGTTACAATACCATACAGTGCAGCATTGAAGCGGTGGTGTTCTTGAGCAGGAAGTGGTTTTGCAACCTGTGGTTTTATATCACACTCTGTCAACAATATGCTCTACAGATTACTTCTTGTGTATGCGTATGTGGATCAGTCACCTGACCATTGACGCGCACACAATGCTCACGTTGATTTTGCATCTTTTCTTAATTAGAAACCTTCTCGAAATGAAGAAGTGCTCGCTTCTTTGAATTCAGATTCACACAGTTAGGTGACTTCTCCTTCCTTTGTGTTTGTGTGTGTGTGTGTGTATGTAGCAGAAGAGGACCAGAGCGAGGCATCACAACAAACAGCTGGGAGCGATGAAGACAAGGCGAGAGCGAAACAGGTACCAGAAATAAAATTCAAAAAAAGAAAAAAAAAAAAAAAAAGCCCCTGTCAGTTGGTCCTCTGGGCAGTTTCCTGCAGTTACAGTTAATTTGTCACTACAGACATGACTGCTCCGAATCTGTTATCTGTTGTGTTTTCATTTCCCCTTTTTGCTCGATTTAAGTAGCAGTTTGATGGACTGATTGTGTGTGTGTACAGTTGTTTCATGTTTTTTTTTTTTTGTTGACTGATTGTGAAATGAGTACAAGGAACATGCTTCTGCTTTGTATTCTAAGAAGAATCAACAAAAAAGAAAGCGAGGGAGAGAGACAGAAAGAGAGAGGGAGAGAGAGAAAAAAAAAACACACACACTTGCAATATTTTATTGCGCATAAAGAAACTCAACGCCGCTGTTCTGGTAACTGAAGTGAGAGGTACAATATGAGAAGCATAAATTAGCTCATCAAATTTCCAAGGCCAAGTCGAGTTGAAAGCCCGGCGGTTTCTGTGGTGACTTCTGCCCTCCAGATAGCATCGATCCAGAGCGCCGATCACAGTCATCGTGAGAATCGCAAACACAACTCACTGACATCATCACCCACACAGTTTTCCAAAAAAAAAAATTTCGGCAGTGAAAATCAAACGAGCGTTTCACAATGATATTCTTTCTCTGCGGTGTGGACCGAGAGCTGCAAGAAGAACAGAAGAAGACGAGAAAAAAAAAAAAAAAAGGTGGGGGGGCCACACAGTATGTGGCTCCTAGAGCAGACATTTCCTGTAGGCAACCGTCGATGCATAAACCCGAAACTTTTGTGAATCAGATCGAGAAAACAATGGTTGAAAGTAAAGCAGGCCCCTTTGTGAGTATAGGTGAATTTCATGCAGGTTTCTAATCAGATTTTTTGTTTGTGCCGGAAAAAAGTATTCTCTTTTCTTTTTTTTTTTAACTCTCAGGAATCAGTGTCCTGAAAGCTTTAGCTAAACCCTAAGGTGGTTTGTAAAGTCTCCTCTTTCTGTTTTCACAACCGGTATGGAGTGAAATCTGATCACAAACCTTTTCACAACAACAGTGGAAAAGTCAGAGCTGCTCCCCGTCTGGCTGGGAACACCAAACGACGTCGGCGCTGTGACTCAGTCGGGACTGTCTTAGTTAGAGCTCTGCACCTTCACTATTACTCATTCTAGAGGTTTGCTTCTCGGAACCAGGAACCACATAGAGGAACTTGATTCAATATGAAACCGCCTCTCGCTGTTTTGTTGTACAATGAGCGCCGCAGAAATAGCAGCTTCTGGGCCCTGATGAGTCAAACGTAAAATATTGACAATCCAATCTGGCGAAATTTGATCGGGGAGGCGGCGATGTGAGAGTTTACATTTGAATGTGAAGCGTGAATTTTTCAAATCTTTTGATTTCACTTCAGGGACAGTATTTTGTGGATGCGGGGCAAGCAGAAGTCATCGAATCTGTTTTATGTGCCGAGAGTGAGAAGACGGTGGAAATATCTCAGCGGGTTTATTTGTAGCTGGTGGATTCTGGTGTGGGGTTATAATTTCAAAATTGCAAAAAATAAATAAATAAATAAAATAAAATAACTCTCCAGAGTCCTGCTGATTGTTTGAGTCAGGTGTGTTGAAGAAAAGACATCTCAAAGAGTTGCAGGACACCAGAACTGGAGAATTGTAGCGTCTCCCATGACCCCTATTTGTTACTACCTGACCAAAAGAAAACAGAAACATTATTTCCCAAACTTACAATCCACCACGAATTCTTCCTTTTAGAAATATCTTAGGTTGAGAAAACGACAAACGGTGATGGCATGAAACCAAACAAACCTCAGTCTTCCTGCTGCATATTTGCCTCGAGTTTCGGTGTCGTAGGAAGACACGCCGCCTTCCTGTGCTATTAACGCCGAAGCACTCAACATTTGGCCAGCCATTCCAAGTTGTCACTTACGTTTTGGGCACGTCGAAGCGTCCTGCAGCATGTCCGCCAATGTTACAGCAATTTCCCACAACCGTTACTAAAATACCGCATATAGCCTACAAGATTAAGCTTAATCTCATCCAACACTAACTAAAGTGTCCAGTTGTAGATGTGGAAAGAGACTTGATGCGCTCTCACAGCACACATGTGGTCCTGCTGCAGCAGAACACTGTAGGATGTTGCTTTTCCAGCAGTAGAAACAGCTGCTGTTTTTCTTTTTTATTATTGTTGTTTAATGCAAAGCAATTAGATCATGTCACATATTTTTGTTGTAAACTGAAACAATACTGTGAAACTGCTGTTTTTTTTTTTCTTTTAACAAGGTGGTGACCAAAAAAAAAAACAACACAAACTGATTATGAAGTGGTTCCGCCCGTACTGCTAAAGCTCTTGAATCACGTTTCGCACAGTGTTGTTCTTCGTTAGATACTCTCCAATATCTAATTTAAAAAGTGATTGTTTTTCAAAATGTCACCAATGAGGCAAATCATGCGTCTTCACCTAAAGAGGCTTAGAGAAAAACATGCAAGGCTGTGTGGAGAAATCTCTCAAGAGTGGGTGGCTTGGTGGTTGCTGACAAGAAACTAAACCTCAAAAGGAGAAGAGCCAAACCAATCAAGCTGACTTTACCGTACGCAGGAGCAGAATTTAGAGAGTCCGTTGGAATTTTTTGCAATCGAGTTTGCTCTAATTATTGTTTCATGTCAGCGGCTGCTCGCCCTGGCGCTTCTCTCACAGCAGGTATGTGATTAGACACGTAAACCAAAATGTTAGTCATACGTGGTTGGAATTTCTTTTTAAAAAAAAGTGTTTTGATCTTCTATATCATGGTGTAATATCTTTATCATGCTAAGAAACACAAAGAGCATTTATAAAAAAAAATGGATTCAACTTTCAGAAAAAAGACTGCAGAGCAATGAACTTCTTATAAGTCCTCAAATTTTTAAACTAACAAAATCTGTTTCTACAGTTAATTGTTAAAATAGCATGAAGGTATATATATCTATCTCTCTCTCTCTCTCTCTCTCTCTCTCTATATATATATATATATATATATATATTTAAATATATATATATAAAAATATTTAAAATTTTGTGTTTGTCAATTGTATATTTTAAGAAAAAATGTTTGGTGGCTTACAGTTGTCATAACAATACCCCAACTAAAAGAAAGCATAACTAAACACAACAAGCCCAAATGTGATTGATGTGACAAAACCTCATTCAGTCTTTGTTTAACATCTGGCCTACAATAAGTAAAGTTTATTTTCCACCACTTATAGTCTTTTGGCAACAGCTTGTTTTTCAAAGTGCCATCCGTGTTACCGTTGACTGACAACTCTAGACCAAAAACCCCACAAGTCTGCAGCTTTCTCTCCAGACAGGATGTGTAGCGGTTATCTATTGAAAGTAGCGGTAAAACCCTACTCTCTGATTTTGATGTTTCATTTCAACATTTGTGTGTTTTGAGATGACTACTCTTTCTCATCTATAATATGATGCATTCAACTGTAAATTAAGGTCCTACACAATGCACCGCGCAGTCTTGGCTGCCAAGCTCTATAAACTTATGATTTTTGTTTGCCCCCCCCATCAGGCTTCTCCCTGCGTTATTGAAATTCACGACTCTACGACTGAATGCGAGGAAGAAACGGGGCCCAGTAAGGTGCCGATGGAGGAGAAAGCATTTGTAGCAAGTTTGCACTGTTTTATGAAAGATAAGGGCACACCCATAGAAAGGATTCCCCATCTTGGCTTTAAACAGAGTAAGCAGATCTTAATTATCAAGATCCATTATTCACATGAAGTTTGCATTAAAATATGTTGGTTCTGATTCTTTTTTTTAATTTCATTTTTAGTTGATCTCTGGATGATCTACAAAGCTGTTGAGAAACTCGGGGGATATGAATCAGTGAGTAATATGTTACTTATTTGTTTTGTAGGGGCTCAGTGTTCACTGGTTTGTGTTGGAAAACACCTAATTGGTTAAGCTACGATGCTAAAACATGGTCACGAAGGTGCCACAATGGGGGGCTGGGACAATATATGTGTCTAAGCTCTCAGAATATTATGTTCTTTTTGGTGTCGCCGCATTCGGGTGAATACCGAGAGTGAAACTTGCATGTACGTGGAACCAAACTGGGCTAAAGTTGACCACCGACGCTTTGCTCCAGGGGTGTAAACACAACAACGGAGGCCACTCACATTTGCTCTATCTGAAAAAATAAAAGTGTTCTTTCAGGAAAGTGAGCCAACTGACGTGGCTTTTGAAGAATGGCCAGCCACCACCTTCCTGTCAGACGTTTTTAAAATAGCTCTGAAAGCAAGCACATATACCAACGCTCAAACACAGGATGCACGATTGAATTACTACGTTAAGAAATGCCGGTACAGTTGGAAATGATCGCAAACTTAAAATTTGATGGCAAGGCTATTGTTTGCTCTAAATGAATGCATCTCTTTTAATGATATAGTTCAGGATTCCGATAAAAGAGTTAGAAAGCGGTTATCATCTTACCTGGACTCTATAACTTCCCTGGCGTGTTCATGGACAGAAATCCAGATTAGATTGTCCCAGCAGGCTGAAGCTTAAAGCCGTTCCAAGAGTAATTGAGACGAAAGCAAATTTCTGCCATCTTAAAACAGCTCTCTTCATAAAAAGGTACTTCTTTGGTGTTATGATTATAACACAAGAAATAATAGAAGAAGATTGTACAGAACAGGTTTATATAGAGTAATTGTCCGAAATAAAGTGGTGTATATTTTTGCACTTCAGGTTAACATTGGTATTTTTTTTCATATACTGCCTTACTTTTCATTAAGCTGATCAGAACTTTTAGCTGTACCGCTCCCAGTAAGTGTTTCAGACGGGAATATGAGCTACGGTGCACCGCCTCCTACCGCCGAGCAAAATGATGCTTTAAAAACCCTTAAAATAGAGCTAGCATCAATAAATGTTAGACTTTTGAGACCACATGCATAAATTAAGAATGTGTTTATGTTCATAAAAACTCACAATGATGTCTATGATCAAAGACTTCATCTTCCCCGTTGTGCTGATCAACAGGTGACAACTGGACGCCTTTGGAAGAAAGTCTACGATGAGCTTGGAGGAAGCCCAGGTAGCACCAGTGCTGCTACTTGCACTCGGAGACACTACGAGAGGTGAGGAGGATTCATGTAGGTGGTCAATAAATTACAAAATTAATAATACAAAAAAGACCTTTGTAAACCTGACATCTGATGTCCGTACGACAGGTTGGTGCTGCCGTTTGAGAGACACATAAAAGGGGAGGACGACAAACCTCTACCTCCGAGCAAACCACGGAAGCCATACAAGAGGAACCAGGAGAGTAAAGTGAACAAGATTGACGGAAAGAGGAAGAGGAGTAGTTCTGAGAGAGAAATGGATTCTGAGGTAACAGCGGACAGCGTTGTTTAAAATCTAAAAATAAAAAAGTTCACATCTACATGTGAGTAACAAAATGTTCCCTACCTTATTTTGAAGTTACCCCAAAGAAGCCAAGATGTGGTGCGCCAAGGTGAATCAATGATGAGTCCTCACTTCGCCCTCTGGCCTTCCAGCTCTGACAGACGCCACCCGGAGCGATCTCAACCTAGCAGAACCGCTGAAGATTTCTGCCCCCCTGTAAACGGCCACATCCTGCAGGCTCCTAACAACTGGATTCCTCATCTTCCCTCTGTAACTGGAGAGGTCATCTCTCCTCTGGAGAAGAAGAAGCGAATGGCTCAGGCCAGCCTCAGTGTGCCGCTGAGCTCCCAGAGAGAGGATAAGGAGAGGCCTTCGGTCATCCACTGCTCCCAGTCTCCAGCCAGGGCTTCTTCCAGCAGGAACTGCAATTCCTCTGAAGGCTCTCCGTTGCCCTTATCCTCCTCCTCTTCGCGCAGTTCTTCCCCCCTTTCCGTTTCTTCAGAAGAATCTCCAGCAGGGAGTGGGGACAAACCCAGACCCAGTTCAACGTCGGCCGAGAACTGTTCGATGGCGGCCAAATTGCAAGAGGACAACAAACCCGTGAGCTGTGGTCAGACGCCTACAAGCACGTCAGCGCAGAAGAAAGACACGCCTCTTGTCAGCTCCCAAATGCTGACTACTGACTCTGTAAAAAGCCAAAGAAAAGACTCAGCCTGCAACCTTTACCACAAAGTACCCAGCAAATATTTTGTAAACCCTTTCCACTCATCGCCTTCCTTCTCGCATCCTACCTCTAGCTTCACCAAAGTCACTCCCAAGTCCGTGCAGCTGGTGCGGCCTTCTCCCGTTCGGCCAGGTTACAAACTTCTCCACAGCAGGTTCCTCCAGACGGACAACTCTCTGCCTTTCCCCAAGAAGCTGGGTGGCGTGACCCCGTGGTGCTCGACAGAGAAGAGGGACAGGTCAAGAATGATGCAGCAGAAAGGTCCTCCTAGTCAGCAGGGTTTGTCGCAGTCCGCCACCCCCCTGCCGGCGTCGTGCGTCCTGTCCAATTACGACAAATCGGCGAGAGACTCCCGGCAACCTCAGCCGTTACACCCGGCACTCCTTCCCCACAGAATGAGATTCCCTCACTCCCAGCTAATGTACCATTCTATGCCAGTCGGTCCAAGTCACTCGGCTCTCATTGGTCCGGCCGTTTACCCGTTCCCTTACTCCATTCCTCTGCTAAGTCCACAAGTCGGATACCCGCTACCTGCCATGAGTTCAGTTTATCCTCACAAGCTTTGAGGAGGACAATTGAACATGTTAGAATAGCTTTCAAACTAGAGGAAATCAGGGCAGTATTATTAGTCAAACAAAACCACTAGAAATACAACAATTCTCCACAGCTGCTAAGACTGAGGCCAGTTGAATCTGGATCATGTAAATGTTGAAAATGCGTTATTTTCATCCTGTCTTTGTGTTCACAAAGTTCCACTTTAAAATAAAAGTCAGGTTTTTCAGCCAATTCACGCATCCGGAAAGGTTTAGAATTTAAAGGAGTTAGTTTTTCCACAACCTCAGCCTTACCTCATTAACGTTTGATTGCACTGTTTCAGTTCTTGATCTTAAATTTTAAAAAAAGCAACTCCGCTGTTGTTTTTAGTACTGTATTGTAAAGTCAGAACAGCAAACAATGTGGTCGCTCTCTTTGTTATTGCTGTTTTTTTACCTTTTATCAGTGTTAAATATTTTGTTAAAAAAAAAGGTCTTTGCCAGAATTTGCCGTTGTTAATATGTATTTAAAAAGACAATGAAAAGAAAGAAATAAACAAAGATCTATAGAAAAACTGTTTTCTTCTCTTTTTTGGGGGAAAATTATTTGTTGATTTATGGTAAAAAAAAATTTAACAGGGCCGATTTATTTGTTGTTGCTGTTATAGATTTAGTCTCTGCTAACACATTTTTACTCTGAGTTTTGAACTCTGTCTGTTGAACAAAGAAGCCCTGCAGTGCAGAGCTTACGACGCGCCGCTGTGGTCTGTGATGCTGAGCGTCACTGCTGTGGCATGGGCAGGGTGGAAGTAAGTTCGTCGGTGGTGAAAATAACAAAGAATTCTTAGGCAAGAGCAATGAGGAGGAAATAGAAAGAGGAAATCACACAAATGAGATTATGCTGCAAGCCACAATGTGGTCTAAAACAGCTGGAAGTAGTGGAGCGGATAACAGAAATTCTTGTAAATGTAAAGTAAAACTGCGAAGAAGAAAAAAAAAAACAACGTCATGTTTAGGCCCAGGAAGTATTTGCGGAAATGTAATATTTTCGCACTGAGGATTCAAATTCATTTTCAGTTCGAGTGACTGCGTTGCAGGGGGTTCAGAATGCTAGAAAATGAGTGAAATGTGATGTCATAGTTAAATATTGTCATGAAATATGACCAATAGGGAGAAAAAATACCATAGTTTTGCCTTTCCTTTCTATCTCTAAGACTCTTGTCTATTTACTTCTGCCTTTACTGTCGAATATGGGTGTGATAATCAAGGGCAGTAACTTTAGGAGTCCAAATGATTTTCCAATGACAAGGCTGGCATTCAGAGTATAAATGTATGTTACCAAGATTTATAACTACGGTGTTGAAGTTCCTTTGAATTTTGTACCTACTACTATGCAGTGAATAATATGTAAAGGACAATTAGTTTTTTAGAAACTATTTTGTAAGCCAACTCCACAAACCATACATTCCTATCACAGAGCTCTGAATTCCCTTGTGAAATTTGTTTTCATCCTAAGAAAAACATCATTCTATAACACATTGCCTTGTGATGGACTGGCAACCTGTCAGGGTTTACCCTGCCTTCTGATCACACCCAAATCCCCTCATATCCCCAAAGGGACCCAGCAAGGAGATGCCGGCATAGACAAATAGACTATTTCATATTCTGTTTTGTAAACCTCAGTATATTTTAAGTGATAAATTTCTCAAGCAGAGTCAACACTGAATGCGAAGCTGTGAAAATCAATTTTTAAGTGTTGCTGCAGATTATCAATTGGATCAAGTCGTTCTAATACGTGATTTTGTGGCGATCTACAACAGATTGTCTTCACTGCTCAGCATTTTAGCTCAACATCACCCCTTGAACGCAACCCAGCTTCCCTGTCCCTGCTGAAGGAAGCCATTCCCACACCATAATGCTGCCACCACAATGTGGCTGGTGAGTTCAAAGTGATATGCAGTATTAGTTTTCTGTTCATTTCAGTCTCATCTCTGTCACGTATTTGCAGCGTGCCTCACATTTCTTGTTGCAAACTCTAAATTGGACAACTTATTTCTTTCAACAATAACCTTTCTCTTGCCACTTTTCCCATGCAGGTGTTTGACAGGTAGTTGTCCTCCTGTCATCTAAGCTTTAGATCTATGGAGTTCCTCTAGAGCACATGTGTCAAACTCAAGGCCGTAGCTTTTTTTGGTGGCCATTTAAACTCCAAATTACATCAATAAGTACTTCCAGTTTTTCACAAATCTTCAAAATTCACACAAAATCAACAAATCTCCAAATCTTTTTTTCTGATTTTATAGCAATTTTTTTCAAAACGAGTCAAAAACATTAAGTTTAAATGACTGCTGCCTCAGCCTTACTTGATGTCAAGTTATAGTCCATAATAAAAAGTCACATTTAATATCATGTATTAGAAAAATATAAAAATTCCTTACAAACATTTCCAAATTGGCACACAATCTGTCATTTTGACTGCAAAAAAACACAAAAATATCACAAAAGTCTGGAGGAACAGCTATTTATTGCTATTTTAACAGTTTAAGTGGTTTTATCAATGTATCCTGGCACAACAGGCCCTTTAAGAACATTCAGATTTTTGGCCCAAAATGAAAATGAGTTTGACATCCCTGCTCTAGAGTTACCACAGCCATTTTAGCTGTTTCTGTGTTCCCCTCTAATTCTCTGCTTTCCCAGCATCTTTATGAATTTGCAATTGTGTCACACTCTTTTCAATTTTGGATGATGAATAAAACATTACAAAAAAAATGTTTTTTGATAACCTAACCCTAACCTCTTTGGTTACACTGGATTATTTTGAAGGGTGTCATCGAATAAAAAGAAGCCAAATACCAGGTGTTGTAGATTTTTATTAGTATCCTTACCTTCCGCTTTAGATAAGATAAGGTAAGATAAGATAAGATAGCATTTATTGTCATTGAACAGGATTCAACGAAATTTCTATATATGCGCTCCAGTTTGTGTTGGTCTATTTCGTGAAATCCAAACAAAATACGTGCATCCTAATAAAACATTTTTAAAAAAGTTTAAGGAGCATGAAGAGTGTTAGTAGAGCAATTATAGTCCCCGAGTTATGTACTTCAGGTGGACTTGTTTCTAATTTTATTTTAATACGAGTTCTATAGTAGTATAAATTCATATAGGTAGTGCAAAAAAATTACAAAATCTTGACACTGTCTTAAGAAACTAAAGGATTTTAGTAAAGTATCCAGCTTGGCAGGTGTACATATTAAACTAGGTTTGCGAGAAGGCTTGCCTGACAGACATAACTCGGGGTTTAAAACCAAACCTAACTCCCGCGAGAAGAGTCTCAGTGGCGCGAATAAACAAGAAGGTTTTTCCTGCCGTCGTGTAACTAGCCGTCCTCACCTCAGACTTATTTGTCCAAGTGGGTTTTCCCAAATCTTTTTTTAAAAAAAAATAAAATAGTGTAAGAATCTACACGACATATTTTTAAGTGATTAACTTTTAGGCAGCGGGCTTTTTTACAGCAGAACAATGTCGGACGCGTTGACGGAGGACGGCAGCGACATCAACCAAGATGACAGCCAGGAGGACGTCATGACTCCGGCGGAGCTGATCGATAAGCTAGAACAGGTGAGCCACTGACTCGGAAAATGACACCGTTTGCGGTCGCATACGGGTCTTTTAAGGCCTTTCTGCAGACACAACTAGCTCTGCACTCACAGCGTCGCTACCTGTGTCTGCCTCTCAGGCCTGGCTGAATGAGAAGTTTTCCCCGGAGCTGCTGGAGAACAGGTCAGAGGTGGTGGAGTGTGTGATGGAGCAGCTGACTCATATGGTAAGTACCAGGGGAATACCTCTGAGTTACAGCTTGTGCTACTCTACAGGCTAAAGTAGGAGAAATACTGGGTGTCGTAGGAAACCAAAACTATGTTGAGGAGTATTGTTGTATGCTACATTCACGCTTCTACATGCTAAGTTGTTTGTAAGATGATCAGAGTTGGGCAGTAAATGCAAACAAATTCACATTTTCTCCAATTGAGCTACTGTATAGCTGAACTTGCTACATTGTCTTGCTGCTACACGCAGGACTCACAACATTGTCCGTATGTGGAATAATCATCATCCATTTCCTCAGTAATACGATTTTCTTTCAGGACAGTTTATAAGCTAGTTTTTAAATCAAATAAAAGTGGTGACAGATTTCACCGTTGTTAACACCAACAAGTGTCAGAAGTACTGCTTCATCATTTGAGTTGCATCTTTAGTGAAGAGTGAGGCTCTAAAAACATCATTTATAACTAAAATATGCAGAATACACAACATTGAGCCATGAGCACATCATGGATAAAACCAGTGAGCGCTAGAAGTCTTTATTAGCATTTGTGAGGTATGATCTAAACCGCAGACACTTCATAAACATGTTTGTGTATGTCATGTGTCTTTATTCTTCAGGTTCATGACCCATCTACAACTACCATTCACTACTGAACCACATGCTGTGATATTATCAGCTCTAAATAGATGTTTAGATTTTTGCCCGTCTTACTCACGCAGCGTTATTTGTTTAGACTCTAGAATTGCGCTGCGAATGGTTGCAGCATGTTGGAGTATCTTTGTTACATTTTGATTTGTTCTTTTTGTCGACTTTTGTTCTTTTTTTTTTTTTTTCTGGGTTGAGGTGTTGCACGTTTGAACAATCACTCCTGCTGGTTTCGGATGCTGTGCAGCTGGAAGGGTTTTTATCTCTTATCTTTTCACTTTGTTATAATGTGTAACTGCGGTAGAAAGTGGTTGTTTTACTACCGGGAGCAGACGATTAGCAGTTCAAATTCTCAAGTAATACTTGAACTGCGGCCCCAAATCTCAGAGCAGTTGAAAAGGAGGATTCGTGGATGCGGGGAGAAGAAGGAGTAAGTTCAAACCATTTCTCCCGTCAAGTCATAATTGGCAAGCCATGTCGTCGACTCCTGCATCTTTCTACTCGTTGAAGACACTTGGACGATATGAGTTACAACAAAATTTTGATTACTTTTCTGATAAAGTATTTTAGAATTGAACTAAAACATTTTTTTATCTTCCCCTAATCCGTCGACTGACTTTTCCTCCAACAGGAAGCTAACCTGCAGCGAGTGAAGAAGGGCGACGCCAAGGCCGGCTTCCATCGGATGGAGATAGACAGGATCCGCTACGTCCTGAGCAGCTACCTGCGATCCCGCCTTCAGAAGGTCCGTTAAAACGCGTATGAAAACGCCGCCGCCATCTCTGCCGGTGTCTTGACGTTTGCGCTTTCCGCACCCAGATTGAGAAGTACTTCCCCCACGTCCTGGAGAGAGAAAAGTCTCTAGTCGAGGGTCAGCCGTCTCTGCTTTCTCCGGAGGAGTTTGCCTTTGCCAAAGAGTGAGTGCAGCAAATGTGGCCCGCATTGTGTTACAAGATTCATCATTTTAAAAAAAATAACTTTTTCGTCCAGGTATTATGCCAACACAGAAACCTACCTGAAGGCTGTAGCCCTGAAACGCATGCCTCCAAACCTGCAGGCTGTGGACATGCTCAAAGCAGGTAAAATGACAATATCCGTCTTTTTTCTGTGCCGTCAATGATCTCTGACCAGCATCCTTAACCCTTTGTTTTACTGTAACCCCAGTGCCGGAGCCCTCCCTGGACTCTTTTGTGTTTCTGCGGGTGAAGGAGCGGCAAGAAAATATTCTGATCGAGCCTGAAACGGATGAACAGAGGTGCTTGTTTTATCTTTTAAGGTTCTCTTCATGTGTTGTCATTCGGCTAAGTTTCCAGCAGGGGGGAGTGTAGCCACCTCCCCTCTTTGTGATGTAATATTTGCCTGGTATTGACACTCTAGAAAAGTCTTCTTTTGTTTATATCAGAGACTTTGTTGTGGATCTTGAAGAGGGCTCGCAGCACCTGATGCGGTATCGCATTGTAGCGCCTCTGGTCTCAAGTGGAGCTGTGCAGTTAATTTGAGCACCTCTGGGTAAGTAAGGATGCATGAGGGCAATCATCAATAATGAACCTTAAGCCTTTTTGTGATCATTCATTTTCTGTAGCTTTTATATTCTCGGTGAAATTTGGATTTATTACGTTTTTATTTTTTTAGAACCAATTAACAATGTCTTTGTTTACACTGTAACACTTACAAAAGTATTCATATAGCCTATTTTGCAATTACTACAATTTCTCTACTTTGTGTTAATTTATGACAAAGTCACAATAAAATACACTGAAGTTAAATTACTGCAACGTGATTAAGTATGAAAAGTTTTAGGGACTAGATTTCTTGCAAGGCACTGCATATGAATCTTTTTCTGAATCACAGTTTCTTTTTAAATGCTAATTCAGACACAATTTTACGTTTTAGGTCTTCGCCCTGTGAAACAGAAAGGACAGCTGCATCAACATTTATCACATCAGGAGAGCTGCTCCTCAGACAGGAGTGACTCTTGTCACACAGATCCAGATGTGTTTGTGACACCACCGCCTTGACACACGGCGTAGAAGAATCCCGCTTCTGCAGGGCTGTGCTGTTATTTTTGGATCATTATAATCACCAGAACTGAAGTGTGCTTAAGTTTTCAGATCGTTGCCTTACGCGCACCAGAGTATGACCTGCCATGTTCCCAGATTCTTTCTGCATCACTGAATCAGTATGACTCATCATCGTTATTGGACCTTTTTTCCGCCGCTCGATAACAGGATGCCTTCCATGACCTGAAGGGGAAGTAATTTTCAGTTCGCTTGGCACCACAGCTCCTGCCTTCCTGTGCCCTCGTTTGTGTAGGAAAACGGTTGTTTCCTAAGAGGCGACGTTCGATCGACGTGAACTCGTGCGTCTGTGTGTTCCTAAGTTAATTGAAATTCAGCAAACGTTCGTACGCCGTGTGCTAACTTCCCCCTGTAAATATACATTTGTACATTCGACGCATTTCATCTTCAGCCGAATAAACATTGTCTACTGTGAGCTGTAATTATTGAAGCAGCATTGTTATGTAAGCATGCCTGAGGGTGCACAATCAGTGCTTATTGTTTGGCCTCACTGTAATTGCTCTGCAGTTGGAAGTGATAAAGAACAGAGAGAGCGAGCGACCGTGTTTAGAAGTGCCGTCACATTGACCCGCACTCTTCTCGTGCGACTGCTGCAGCTCTGAACTCGACGTTGTTTTTAAAGCTTTTTACGAATAAATGTGAACAGTGTGGTGTGCTTTTGTTGTCAACCCTTCCTTATGGTAAAGTCTCAAACTCCAGTCCTCAAGGGCCAATGTCCTGCAACTTTTAGATGTGCCTTTGCTGCACCACACCTGAATAGAATAATTAGGTCATTAAGGCTCTGAGAACTGATCTACACAAGGAGGAGGTAATTAAGCCATTTCATTCCAGTGTTTTGTACCTGTGGCACATCTAAAAACTGTAGGTCTGCGGCCCTCGAGGACTGGAGTTTGAGACCCCTGCTCTAAGTACAATCCAGCACAACTAATTATCTGAAATTAAACCATTTAGAGGGTTTGTACCGGTGCTTGAAAATGCTTGAATTTCAATAAGGTGTTTTCAAGGTTTATAAAGTACTTGATACCTGTGCAATGTCCTTGAAAGTGCTTGATATTCAATCTGCACAGTTTTATAATAAAACTAATTTCAGGAGATGACTCATTACACAACTAAATTGTGTTTAAGTGTTTTATTTGAGCAGGATGGTCATTTGCCAAATTAATGAATGAATATAATTTCTAATTGCTCAATCAGTTATTTAACTGAAATAAAAGTGGTATATTTTACTAAAGTTATTAAAATTGGGGATTCTTTTTGTTTTTTTGTTTTGCTCCAGTCGGTTGTTTAGGAAATGTTTTCAATATATCATACTTTTCTTTGTCTTTGCTATGTAGAATATTATCACAAAACAATAACTAAGACATGATACCGAGAGCAGCTGTGCAATGGTTTAGAATTAGAGGTGTCTAAATCCAGTCCTCAAGGACACAAGTCCTACATATTTTGGTCTCTCCCATCTCTAACAAACCTGACTCGAGCATCACCATTTGCTTGATTCACATCAGCTGAACCAGAGAAAGAACTTTGTGTACCACTGGTTCTGATTAAAGCACATCCAAATGTTGGTGTGACACAAAGTCCAACCGTAAATCCAATCTAGAATCTTGATGATCTTGAGTAAAATTAGCAATTTTGTTTTTAATAAATCCTAAACTGTTGCAACAACTGGCTGGTTTTAAGAGTGTTTTGTTTTGTTAATGTAATCGGAACTAAATCAGGTTTATATGTGTGTCGTACAATATTTTTGAGGTCATATCAAATGCTCAAAGTGGCATCAAATCTGTTTGCCACTGCCAAGTGCATCTCTGTTGCTCTACGTGTGGGACGTGGATCATAAAAGTGTTGCTCGCTGGGACTCGTTGGTAACTTGGCCTTCCTCAGTGTCACACATGCTTTTGCGAGACAAGCCAGGTGCCAACTAGTAGAGAGGGTTGACTCAAAGCTCAGACCTCTGTGGAGAGTGGTGTCGACTGACGTGTCTGAGAATAGAGCCCAGCATGACTGGGATAGTTTCCGTAAAGCAGAATAAAATCACGTGCAGCAGAGCTTAACAAGTGCCATACAGACGCTGGAATGCTTACGGCTGAAGAGATCATGTGGAGATCAGCTAAATCACATTTTCTCATAGTTTGTTTCATCTTAAAACACAAAATCCTTTTTTTTGTTTGTTTGTTTTGTTTTGTTGAAAGCATCCAAAAAAAAACAAGTTCACCATTAGATGAAGAAATTTGCAAACTTCTTATGTTTCTTTGGGAGTAATGGCTTCCTACTCGCTGAGTGGCCTTCCAGCCCATCTCGGTACAGGCCACGTTTCGCTGCGGATAATGACACTGTCCGACCAGCTTCAGCCAACGTCTTCGCAACGTCTTTGGCTTTTGTTCAGATGTCGGTTTGCACATTTCAGACCAAAACACATGAATTCGTTGATGCTCCATATAACCCCAACTTTTGAACTCTATGGATCGCACAGGTCCTACCACCTCACAGCTTACAGCACTTAAAGGATCTGCTGCAAACATCTTGGTGTCAAATACCACAACAATCCTTCAGGAGTCTAGTGGTGTCCAGGACCAACGCACTATTATTAGTTGGGTGGTCATAATTTTACACTGGATCTGTGTACATATTGTAAGAGCAAAGAAACACAAACATATCTCTTTGTTGGTCCTGATTGGTCAGGATACTGAACTGGGCAGAGCCTTCTCTGCTGTATTGAATGAGCTGGTAAAAATAGGAGTCAGTCTCAGCTGGTCCTGCAGACAGAGGGATAACGCAGCCTGTAGCCCAGCCTCCTGAGCTTGAGAGTTAGTAAGTGGGAGTTTTGAAACACATTTTTGTATTTTCTTCTTTATCTAGGCAAACAAAAACTAAACAGAAGGTTTGTAGTAATGCTGACATGCTTCATCATTTGTCTCAAACACAGGCTTGCCCACTGAGGTAAACATCACCATCACTCCGCCAGCATGGAGATGTCCAGTCCAGCGTAAGTATGTTGTCCTGCACCTGCGGGATCTTATGTCTGGCTTTACTCCTTCAATGAGGATGAAATAAAATGTTTACATTCCCTTTGATCTTGAGATGTGCTCTTTCATTCATCTTATGACCAAACTGTACTGCAAATTTAATCCCACCTCTAGTGCAGCAGTCTTTATTAAACTTCCTTGTTTACTCCTTGCAAGTGTTCTGCCGATGGTTGGCCTGGGCTCCATGGCTCACTCGGCGGGACTTGTGGAGATTGCAGTGCGACTGTGCTTGAACCAGCGTGAACACTTGTGTCCCCACGTGTGGGTTCCCATCCTGAAGCCTCAGCGGCCCTGCATTCGACCCCCGGCAACAGATCAGCTCCCCGTCTACGTCGCCAACCATCCGAGTCACCCCTTCTCACCTTTCTTGAGTGACCTGGAAGATGATGATGATGGCGACATTTTGATACCTGTCAAGAACAGACGTGTAGTATTTGCAGACAAGCTGGGTTTCTCCCTGACTGCCGTGCGTGTGTTTTCCCACGAGGAGGATCAGCGTGACCTCGGCCCACTGCCCTCCCTGCAGGGTTTGGGGAGCATGACGGGGGACGGATACAGCTGCACCGTCAGCACCTGCTGCCCGGGGACGCAGCTCAAGCTGGGCTTCCCCCAGCCCTCGCTGGACTTCCAGTCCTTCCGAGCCAAGCTCGCCGAGAGCATGGTCACCCTGGAAAGCTGCGCCGTCACCGAACAGGCCCTGCAAGGCAGCGCGCGAGTCAGAAACCTCAGCTTCCAGAAGGACGTGCGCGTGCGCATCACCTTTGACTCCTGGTACAGCTACAGGGACGTCCCCTGCACGTTCCTGCAGAAACGCTTCGGAGGACCCCAGACCGACATCTTTGAATTCGATATAGCGATTCCTAAAGTGTTGGACGCCAAGAGGAAGATAGAGTTTTGCCTAATGTATCTGCCCGCAGGGCACAGTGAGCCATTTTGGGACAACAACAACGGGCAGAACTACAGCATTTTGGTGTGTGTGAATTCACATCTCTGCCATGGGAAAAGTGAAAGGGCATGAGAAGTAGCTGAATATGCCATTGCTATTTTGATTCTTCATATAATAACGTACTTTTCTAGCTTAAACGTGTTTGTTTTTGTGCTTTGTTCAAATAAATATTCGTTCTTCCATCTCTCACGTGCCATTTCCTTTCACTCCACATTCTTGTGTCCTGACCCACTCTTTGGCCTCTCATCTCATACTGTTGCGCAATAGCAGAGGGATCCCTTGGACTGCAGGCATCACCAGCATTCCCACATAGGTCAAAGATGACTGGGACGTCACACACACCCAGAAGCCTCAAGCCAATCTTAGCTGAGCTAAACAGCTCAGCTAAGATTGGCTAACTGAGCTAAACTGTTTATAGTCTGACAAGATTCCTGTCCCCTTCCTTTACTTTATGAGCAACAACCCAGTTCTAACTCTTATGCTATCAGAAAACTGGTTTTAGCATCATAGGTGTGAAAGATGATTTGACTTTTTGAAATGTTATTGATGGTTTCGAAGCAGAAGCCTCTGCAGCACGTTTATAGAGCACCAGGAGTCTCTAGAAGTCATGTAAAGATAATTTATGTATGTCTTTCTTTACTTTTTTGACTGAAACTTGAGTCTCTGACAAACAGGAACATGAAACTGCAGCAAATGACGAAAACAGCAATATCATAAAGGGGGGAAACAACAACATGAAGGTATTCAAAGAGAGTTTCAACAAGTACAGATGTTGGTAAAGTTGTGGAAAAGCCTTAAAATTCATTATAAACAATGTAGAATCATCGCACAATATAATTCTTGGCGAAGTCAAGTCGAAGTCATTTTGTGCACATTTATTCAGCGGGGGGAGAAACATTTCACGAGGAATCATAGTTTTTAACCAAATCAGTGATGTAACACCTACCTTTAAAGTATATTTTTATTTATTCTAAGTTGTCTAGACTTTCTAATAATTCATGCTTTTTGTCACATTACCATGAGAACGATCTACTCTCCCTTTGAAAGACATAAACAGAAACATTTGGAAAAACAGACAAAAACACTGAAATGTTATAAAACTCATTAAAAACGGTTTGAAAGAAGAATTTGTATAATTTGATTTTTAGCCGGTGCTGGAACCGGTCACTGAAACACACAACGATGAACTAAGAGAAACCCAAAGTCAAGAAATTCTACTCAGTTGTATTAACCAAGCGTGGATCAACTTGGTCAAATTTTGATAACTTTATTTTTATTGATATTAATATTCTTCAATATTCCAGCTAGACACTTTTTCTAATTGGTTACAATTCAGTCCAGAAGTCGAGAGACCAGATACTCTGAGGTGAGCACCAGAAGAGAGACCCCCAGCCAGTCCCAGCGTGACCCTCTCTACCGTACAGCCGTGTGGTAAGATATTACTGACAGCTTCAGAAAGATGACAGTATGGGAACTGCTTCCTCTGCTGCTTCCTCTAACTCCATTCTCAGAGAGAGGTGACAGCTCAGTCTGACAGACCGAACTAGGATGCTTCTTTTTACTGAAGGGTGACCAGAGATGAAGGACCAAATGTGGCACACTTACAGTTCATTCCTCTATTTCTTTCCCCAAAAGTCTCCTTAAAGATAAAGCAGGCATTTAGAAAATCAGAATTCAGAGTTAAAGAAATCAAATCACGAATCAGCAAAAAAAAAATACACTCGTTCTAAATTAACCTCAGAATTTCCCTTTAAGATATGTTTCTTGTTTCTTTGTAAATAAATAGTTGCATTATTTTAGTATTAGTAATAATAACGTAATAGTTTAATGATGTTTTTTTTTAGTGACTGGAAATTAATATTAACATTTTAATTTTAAAATAAAATCTTGGTATTGTGATGTAAGAATAACTACAGTGTATTTTTGTCTCATTCATTTCTTGAAGTGTGCAGCACACAGAGAGAATTTACCCTCCAGACAGACAGGTTTTTGACATATATGCAATTGATATAAATATAATTTAATGAGAGTGATATGATTTTTTAAATATATAAATATAACTGCATAGTCAATCCACTGTTTATGAGGCCTACAACTTTTCACATGCTGTTATTGCCTGTGCATTGTAAGCTTACCGACACATTATCCAGATCCATTCACTATGTGCAATGTGCATGTGTATGCATGCATGTGCATTCGCTATGAAACCTTGTTAGAGTACATGGCATCATCAACAATTTGAAACGGCAGGAAATCCAACTAAAATGGATTGCTACTGGGAATAAAAAAGGGTTATCACAAACAAAACCAACCTTCTTCCATGGACATTATGCAAAAGGCAGTGGTCAAGTATCTCTCTCACTAAGTGTATGCTATCCCACTATCAGAAATGTTCTAGGAGAGACTGAGTACTGTCCTTTTTGCAAAGGAAGGTTGTACAAAGTATTTGACAGCAGGGTTACCAGTGATTGTGCCACCAATGAATATGTGAAAAGCAGTTCTATTTTAACATTGTGTTTTCCCCCACTGAATAAATATCCACAAATTAAAATCATAGGATTTTTCTAAAAGGAAAAGAAAAACTTCAATGAGCAGAAAAATTGATTTTAAGGCTATTTGCGCATCTTTAGCAAGGGGGCAGCACATTAGTCTGTATCTTTAGGTTATAGGTGGCAGAAATCCTGGCAGAGAGGGAATCCCGAGAAGTCAACAAAAAAATCTGTGCAGTGTTCTTTTTTTCTGAAAGGCAGTAACATCAAATTCATGGTGGAAGAAATGACGAAACAGAAACATTGTGGATGCAGGAGAACACATGAAGACACCTGGAGAGTAGGTATAGAGCTCTGTAATATATATTATCCAAGGGGTCAATATAAAAAACTCCTCCACTTCAGGGTGGAGGTGGGGTGGGAAGAAGCTTTAACACAGTTCAAGAGATGTATTTCTCTACCATGCTCTGACTAGTCCATAATTTCATCAGCTGTTTTGTCCAATTCTGGGTCTTTTCAAACTGTCAACTCAAAATCAACTTATCAGGGGTTCCCTCAGCGCCCCACGCTGATGTTGCACACTTTGCAGCTTGGATCTTTCTTGGCATTTGCTGTGGTCAGACTCATAAGCTGGTGGTGCCCACTGATCTGCTCCACACTGCCCTGATCCACGTGAACCGGCTCCGTGAAAAGCACCTCCAGGATCACGTCACTGGCGTGGCAGTACACAGGCTCCTCCCCCTGCCTCTGGGGGGCAGTGTAGGTCAGAAAGGGGTTGGAGGCCAAGTCCAGCCTCGGCAGGCGGGTGCGACAGAAGTTGTCTCCCTCTGTGCCAACAGGCGCAAGCACCAGCACCACGTAATGATATGCCGTGTACATGCAGTAAAAGTCTGCAAAGTACAGGCAGATGTTTGGGTTCAGCAGGACTCCGGCTGGAATCTGGAATCTGAGGGGGCCGTACGGAGAGTCTTTGGGAGGGAGCCCCGTGTCAAACTCTGTGTTGCAGCTGAAGAAGACTCCTTGGAGTTTGCCGTTGATCGGAGATCCATGACTACCGCTGGTGTCTTTCAGGGCCGGACGCATCAGTCCCCCACATTCCCTCCTAATGCAAGACACAGAAAGAAAATGAGGATTTCTTTTGATTGGTGTGACCAATCAGATCAAAGAGAAGGATAACAGCTCCAACCTGACATAGTCAAAGTATTCTGGGTGCTGGTTGCGATAGAACACAGAGAATCTCAGCAATCGTCCTGCAGGACCACTGGCCTTGTCAAGGAGCTGCTGAAGGTGTTCCATTGCATAGTCTGCAAAAATGTTATAAAAAAATCATGTCTCCTCGACAGATGCTTAGAATATATGGTCCCCCAAAAGTATTCACACCCTTTGAACCAGGTTGCATCTACAAACTTCAATGCATTTTATGCGCTAAACAACCCAATCTGTTAAGAAAAATGAATGATGCATAGTTTTTAAGATTTTTTACATAAACCATTGTCATGTTCTTTTGCATTCAGTCCTCATTACACCTAGATGTGAACATTGGTGTCCTGAATAAAATTGGTGCTGAAATCTAGTGTGGAAGCATCATATCCTTGGGATGTTCATTTCAGTAAGACAAGGTAAATTGATCAGACTTGATGGAAAGATAGATCGAGCTAAATGCAGTGATCACGGGAAAAAAAACAATCAGAGGCCACAAAAGACTTACGAATAGTCAATAGGGTGGAGGTTTCCTATTCAGCAAGGCTACAGACAATGTTGCAAAAAAACTGGGATTATCTGGCAAAGCTTGAAAAGTGATTTTCACACGTGCTCCTAATCCATTCGATAAAATTAAACGTAGTTTTTAGATTCCAAAAGAATAAACAGTAAAACTATTGCTACAATCACACTGAATAACAAATGCATAACACAGTTTTCAAATGTATCTTTGTAAAAAACAAAGAAAAAAAAGCCTTTGTGTTGGTCGATCCAATACAACCCAAATAAATTTCACTCATCTTAGTGGATGGATGGTGAAAACATTCAAGGGGTGTGAATACTTTTCTCTTATCTTCAGAGTTCTAAAGCGTATTTATCTTGTATGAGTTGATGAGTTTTACCTCCAGTGCAGAACTCCACCACCGGACTCCACTCTGACACTAGGTAGTCGCCGTCCGACTGCCTGACGGCTGTTTGGACGGCGACGCAGTACTCTGTCCGCGGGCTGAGGAACCAGTGTCCTCTCACCGCCATGGGCAGTGGGACAGCCTTGGCCACCAGCTTGGTTGGGACATCCTGAAGACCAGAGAGGGGATGATTGTTTAATTGACTTTTAAGGAAGTAAATTATACTTAAAATTGTGAAATCATTATTTTTTTCAGCATAAACGCTCCATTATTAGCATTATGTTCCTTCTCAAGCCAGAGCTGCTGCAACTAGGACACATCTAATCAAATCAGCAGCTTTGTTTTGGCCAAGGCCGCTAAGCAGCACAGCTAATTACCGGCTCAGCGACTCACATATCCATGGAAACATCTCTGATGCAAAAGTTTGTTTATGCCGCTTTGTCGATTGCTGCCTGAGAGGGAAAATAACCTCGATCCTGAAACATCTCTCTAATTCCCACCCCTGCTTTGATTCCTCTTTTTTTTTCAATGACAGGATGCAGGTTGAAGCAATAAGCCATAATCACTATCAGAGATTTACAGTTGCAAGGAAAAGAGACTGGGATTTTTTTTTACCATCCACATGTTATGTGCACGTGGATATCATTTGAGTGAAAGTGTTGACATCAAAATGAAACTGAGTGTAGAAATGCAAGAAAAGCGTAGCAAAGTGTCAGACAGGCAGTTGATTGAAAGGTCTTTGCTTCTCCAACTCCACTTCTCCTCAGCTCCTTTTTTTGTTTTTTCACAAAGAGAACTATATATTTTTTTATCTCAATTTGTGTTTTAAAGAATCCCTCTCCAGTGTGCGACGACTTAGTATTTTATGAATTAAAGAGATGACCAAAAGCTGTCCAGATTTCAAACAGAACGCGGAAGTAGTCCTTTAATCTAGCGCTAAATTGTGAACTGGGAACCAGAACACAAAAAAATATCATCATTAGTCATTGTATCTATGAGCCTATAGTTCTTACAGTACCAATGTGAACAAGTCTAAAACAGCCTGAGGTTCTGCTTAATATGAACACATCTGTGTTAATTAGTAAAATATTTGAAATAAATCTGTTGTGAAAGGTGTGCAGACAGATGCGCAGCTCCAGAGACTGAAGCTGGTAGGTGCTATTAGCTTAATAAGACATACCACATTATACACTTGATATTTACTGTATATACCGTGACAAAAAAATTCTTCTTATTATTTTTATTATTAAGCAGTTTCAAAGTGCACTAGATGCAATTTGGTCTCAAACGGCTCACTGCTGCAGCTGAATTTGTCAGCTTTAGTTCACTTTAAAGAGAAACAATTCACAACTGAGTCACAAGCCTGCAGCTGTTGACTGCATCCCTTTTCCGTTTTGCCTGTATTGGAAGCGACTGAAAGGGCACAACCACTCTGTGTTAAATCTGATATCCCAACAAATGCAGAATACCAAGATGAAATGAGACCCATTACACTAACCAAACTGGGCTTAGTGTTTGTGGAGAATTTTGATTTTGGCCGATTTGAATATGGGGAAAAGATGTTAATGGAGACAGAGCAGCTGCCCTGCAGGTAGAGGATGAAGTAACGCAGCAGTTTCAGACCCTGTGTTTGAAGCGGTTCGGATCCCTGTTCTCTCTGCGGCTCAGGTCGATGAAGAAATGCGTCGCTCTCGCTGTGTCCTCTGGAGGCATATCCCACATGATGCGGAAAGAGTCACAGGTCACCTCACAGATCTGGATGTTGCACGGAGTGGCGAGAGGGGCGTCCATTTCTGTCATCTGTTGTTAGATTAGGAGATAAACATGCACGGTTAGGCTGGTCTAAACACAGGCTGTGATAGCAATGCCTTGATCTGTGCAGAATCTCCTTAGACAGTGTCACTGGAGTCGGGTCTGAGCAGCAGCGGAAAACATCACGCATGAAGACATTTTCAGACAGAATTTAATTAGACTCATTTAGGGATTTGTGTGGCTGCTTTTTTATTCACTCTCCGAACGTTTTTCTACTCCACCTCCCTCTTCTTGCCCTCAACTGACATTTCCAGTTATTACACAACTCAATACGCTCCCAGCGGAGTGAGTAGCCTCTGTTTTGCCTGTGCATTTCATAATCCACCTACAGCAGTCTCCAAGCAACCACTCATCAGCAGCCTCCCTCAGTCTTCTCCTGTGATTCTCAGGGAAGAGGGTCACAAACAAGCCCCTTTTCTGCACGTGTCAGCAGGAGTTAAAACTATAGGAAACTTATTAAACATTTCTACCTCCCCTCCCTGCAGGAATTTGCACAAAACGGCTGAACAAGCGAAAGAAAAGCGGCTTCGTATTGCCAAAATTGGGGAGGTTTACACCCCCATCAGCAGCAAGTGATGTATGGTCATATCTTCGTCGCTGCCAACTTGATTCAGGCGGCTGCACACAGCCCAGAGCATTAAACCGGGCGCAATCTGCTGGTCAGTAAGTGTTTGTTTCATTAGCTCCTGCCTTCTCGCTTCTTAACTGATGGGAAGACTCCTCAGTGGATGCACTTTGGCTGAGTTTCCCCCCTGAGGCATCCACTCCTCTGTAGTTTTCCAGTAATAATCATCCATCTGGAACTTTGCAATCTTCTTTTACAATATAGCTGACCGCAGTGCCTTACCTTATGTATTTTAATCTACATGTGACGTATCACAAAACAGATAGTATAAAAATGTCAAGTGGAAGACAAATATTTATGAGTCACTCAAGTTTAAAAAAAAAGAGTGAGACACACATTGGTATTTTCCTCTGAGGGTAAATCTAACACCCAGTCTAAATCTCTTGTAGCATCAAAAGTTTTCTTTTTTTTTTTAAGTCCAGGATTGCCTTGTGTTTAACTCCACCCATATTTCCATCAACTCTGAAAAGTTTTCATGTCTGACCTGAAGGTGACCATCCCCACACCTTGATGCAGCCGCCACAATGTTTCACCAAGAAGAAGGTGAGACCTGGGTCATACAGTGTAAAAAAACATTCTGACGTACATGAAAAAAAAAAAACAGCTTTGCTTTTGTCTGATCAGAGAACCTTCTGTAAATGTTGGCCGTGACCTTTACTTTGACCCTGACATGCTGGCTTCTCATGACAGTGGCAGTTTTCATGCCTCTTCTTGCATGAAGGACAGATGTATGGAGTACAGAATAATGAAGCAGCTCAGGTGTTGCCAAGCATCTCTAGGCTGCTTCTCTCTCATTGCTAAGTAAACCACTTCAGGTGGAGGGTCATGTTTTTGTAGGGCAGCAGGTGTGCCATCTTCTTTATGGATTTGAGATGTCTAAAGCTTTTCTGATGTTATTTTATACCTTAACCCTGCTTTAAACTTCTTTGTGTGCTGTGTTTGCTGGTCTTGATGTTGCCTGTTCGTTAATGTTCTCTGATAAAGGCCTGAGGCCTTCACAGAACAGCTGGATTTATACGGAGATTAAATTGATGACTTTATATTATGTGACTTCTGGGTTTTCCTTAGGGACATTAGATTAACCGAATACAAATGTGAAATTTTTATTTGTAAAAAAAAAATAAAAAATGAAACCAAGCATCCTTTTTCTTCTTCTTCAAAATTAAGCACCGTTTTAAATTGGTCTGTTAGATAAAATCACACCAAAATTCACCGAATCTTGTGGCTGACTGCTTTTGCAAAGCACTGTAAAATTCCGGCGTCTCCTACAACGTAACTTTGTTTGGTTTTTTTTTTCTCTTATTAAGCGCACGCTCACACTGAACATATGCTAATTCAAAGATGCTGCTAAAAATAACATTCTCCTTTTGTTGTCTGTGTGATGCGATGAAAGCCAAGCGTGTAGAGGAGCCATCATTTTTGACCGCTGGGTTCGCTAAGGTGCTCTCCCAGTCCAGGATGATGGACAGGCTGCAGCAGCTCATTAAAGCCTTTGAACTGTGAAATTTGTAAGGTAGCTCGTTCACGCGGCGACCGTGCAGAGAGAGGGGATGCATCACGTGTGTCTCCATGCGTCTGCTTTCCAGCTGCCTGCTCCCTTTTCTAACCATGGAGCCTTTTCAGAGACAGAATCTGGGGCAGGGAGAGACAGATTCTCACAGGACCGGTCATCAAAAAGCCCTACGCCTCTCCTCGTGCGCTACTTTCAGATCAAAAATGTGTGAACGCAGTTCAGACAAAGGTCTTAATATCATTCACAGGCTTCCACTGCATGACCTCATTTGTAAACTGGCGTTTCGATGAGAAACCAGAGTCAGTTATCTCTACTTTAATAGACAGCTGCTTCAAACAAGACAGCTGGCTCTGGCTGATAATTACAATGAGTTTCCACATCATAAATCCTGATTTCTCCACACATGCATACGTTGGGTTGCTCATCCGTGTTCCTATCACGCGACACACAGATGTGAGATGCAGCAATCCTGCACATTGAAACAGAAAGGTGCATTAAGCAATTTTCTGAGTTGAACTTAATGCTTTCCAGGACTTCAAGGTAGAACTGAATCACATTTTGATGTAAAAGAGAAGAAGAAAACAAGTGTAGTATTTTTCATCAGAACCAAATATAGCATTGCTGAGGTTGAAATCCAGTCTTTCTAGTAGATTAAAGCCGCTGAATGATATCTTATGTGACAAAAACATAAAACTTATGGTTCATCTGCACAATTTAAGCGATATATGAGAATGATAATAGCCCTATTCCAATAAATAATCGATGCAACTCCATAAAACCCATTCCCTGTCCTGTAACAGCATTAATGATTTCACTAAGTGTGTTACTCATATGAAACACTATCCACTAGCCATTTCACGTCAAATATTTCTAAAGAGGCACATAGACAGGAAGTAGAGATGGAATAATCAAGTTCATAATAACATAAATAGAACAATTCTGCAGATTTCATTTCTCGGCATTTACAATGATCAATAAGCAGAATAGTTTTAGAGCATTTCTTACTTGTCTGAGGTTCAGATTTATGATGGGAGACGTTTCTTTTCCTCCTTACTTTCCTCCACTGATGCTGCTGCTGATGGGTCCCCAAGGAAAACTGATTAGGAGGTGAAACAAACGCACACACAGGATCCTTTCTTCTTCTTTTTCTTCTTCCTCCTTCTCCTTCCGACTGTTTCTCTCACAGTGTCACACAAACAGCCTAACCCCCACCATCACCTTCTCTCCCTCCCTCCGTCCTTCCCTCCATCCCCTCCTCCCAGTCTCATTTCTCCTCTGATCTCTGCGTGGTGTTTACTTTGACTCCCGTGCAGTTGCACAGATACAGGATGCATAAAAGAATACCCCCCCGCCCCCACCACATTGTTTCCCTCAAGCTCCCGTACAAAGGCAGAAATCTGTAAACTGAAATGCGACCACAGCGGGTGGGGGGCATGCGGCGTCGACCTCGTCAGCTTCACGGCTTCACCAGCCAACCGTACACAACACGTCAGTCGGGAGTAAATCTATCCGGAGGTGCAGAAGCCACACACACTCTCCTTCCAATGTAGGCTGCACAATTGGCTCCTTGACAAAATGTCAACTCTCGAATATGGTGACATTATGGGCACTGGAAGTGTAAACGAGAAGAAGTCGTGTTTGACATGCTCTGTTAGCAAAATCAGAAGAGATTAAGCTCTGATTTCCATCCCAGTAGATTACACAGAGCGCCAACCAGACCTAAAAAATATACATGTGCCAACTGTTGTGCCATATGGACAAACTCCACAGGGCTTCTACCCCCACATCCCGTCCCATACTATCCTGGGGCGAGGGATGCCACCGTATAAGTCCAAAGTAAGCAGATTTCCTCTGGCATTATTTTTCAGAGAAAACAGAGTTATTATGTTTCCTTCATTTTGGATGCCATTAGAGATTAAAGAAATCTTCCTCAGATTAATATGATAATCTGCTGCGGAAACAATGGACACAAACACAGGATAAAGACAATATGACAATATAGGCCAGACTCACAGTGAGGGAGCAATCCTCCCAAAGTCACATCGTAGTTGTAATTTTCAAAATGACCATGATGTATTATTGTTATTTCACACACTATGAGTATTGAGAAGCGTCATTTATTATCAGGCAAGCAGAGATAACGGATAGGCTCACAGTGTAATTAAGCAGCAGTCATCCATCATTAGTCACGGCATGACAAAAACCCCTCTGTGGTGCAAGAGCAAACGGTTTATCTCCTTCATAGGGATGTTAGAATAATTTTTTGTCATTGACATTTTCTCAACGCCTATTGATGTTTTACTATTTCACAAAAACAATTTACAGTGCTGTGACAGACTGGCGACCTGTCCAGGGTGACCCCGCCTCTCGCCCAGACTGTTAGCTAGACTGTTAGCCAGCAGTAAACAAGGATGGATGGATGGATGGATGGATGGATGGATGGATGGATGGATGGATGGATGGATGGATGGATGGATGGATGGATGGATGGATGGATGGATGGATGGATGGATGGATGGATGGATGGATGGATGGATGGATGGATGGATTTACAGTGATAAATGTGGGACGGTGCTTACTGTCCTCACTGGTTTTGTCTTTGTGTTGTTTAGTGTTTAGTTTATTGTTATTATTGGTGATATTTATGTAGTTTAGGTTTGGCTGCATGGGGTGTCAAGCTGGGACACAAAAACCACAAAAAAAGAGGGGAAAAAAAGAAAGAACAGAATCTCAGGTTTGTGTTTCAAGTAACTATTCACATGAGATGACATTCAAATGTTTGTAAATTATTTTTAAACTGAAAATATCAGTGACCATTATTTAAAAATATTGTAATTTGATGTGTTTTTTCTTCTTCCTGTTTTTAAATCTCTTTTACAAGTACGCTTTTATTCATAGGCTTTCAACACACTGTGATCTTGTCTTGTACGGCATCTTAAAATGCACCTGCCGTTTACGTTATATGTTCACCTTTTGTATGTTTTTCTTTTTTTATACATATTTCTGTTTTGATGTACAGCACTTTGGCTACTCCATTTTTTAAAAATGTGCTATAGAATTGTATATTGCCATTTGCTTAGTTTTCCATTCTGATTTCATATGGGATTGTTAGCATTATAGTTTTATGAAGCACACAAATTTTAGATTTAACAAATAGGATTGTAGAAAAATACATCATTCCACATCGATGGATCAATTAAGTTATTAATGATCCTACATGAAAATATCCGTCCACATTGTTATCTTTTAGAATGTGAAATGGTTGAACTTCATTTGTATTTTGAAAATGAGGTTAAGTGGCGACCTTGGTTGAGGTCTGTTGAAATGTTTTGAGACAGGAAAAAAAAGGTGAAAGTATATACTCTGCTTTAATGTGTAGGAAAAGGGACATAAAAGTCAATGTGAATTTATTAGAGCTCAATATCTGTGCTTGTTTCTTTGTGATTGAAAGATAATCAAGGGCATTTATAAATTAACTGATTAAAGAATGCGCATAGCGAAAATGCACAGAGAGAGCCTAAGAGAGAACCACAAACTCTTTGTGCAAAGAGGAATCATCAAACATCCCCCCAGCCATAACACATTAGCGTTGTTTGCAAATGGGACTGTACAAACACGGGAGCTAAAAAAAAAAAATGTGGTATGACTATAGAAATCTGATTCCTATCCTGGGATTTTCTTCATAAATGTAGTTTAATGTTAGAGGTTTTATATATGTTCATATGGCTATTGCCAAAAAGATGATTTATTTTAATGCTTTGTACACATTAAAATGATGGGGTTTTTTACATCCTTTTTTTTTAGGATGTAAAAAGTTGTGTACAATTTATCTGCATCTGTGGACATGTTTCAAGTGATATAAATCTTATAACACAGAAAGTCACAGGAAGACGTGTAAAGTATTTCCAGTATCTTTTTTGCTGAAACTAAAATGTCGGACGCTTATACTATATTTCGCGCATGCGCACAACGCTGTAGGGAAAGAACGATTCTTTTACTTGCCATCCGAAGCTCTGCTGCCACCGGTAGAACAATTCCGTCAACTAAATGAAACCTGGAGATGTTGTATTAATTTAGTGCACTGTGCCACAGCAAAGGTAAAAAATAACGCAGAAAAACCTTTGAAGAATAACTCAAAACCACTCTTTTCTCGCTTTTTATATCGGCTATGTTACAGTCTAGTTGAAGTAGGAACTGACAACAACGCCACTATATTCTTCAGGATTCAACAACACCAAAAAACATTCACACATTTCCCACACAAAGAACAAAACCTTTAGTCCCTTACAGTTTTTTTGTATTCAGGTTTGATGTTTATTATTGCAATAACTCATAAGTGATAGCTGTGATAGATTAACCAGATTAATCACTGCCATTAGCTAATCTAACACTGCTGAGGGCGATTAGCTAATTTAAACACCTGCTCTACTGATAATCTGTCAGAGTTGGTGTGCGGTTGGCCTTTTTTAATTTTTTTAAATTTTACTGAGACACACCAAATTCAACATCACATTTTCATGTTAAGGCTGTCAAAGTCAAGCAAGAATAACAAAACTACTTTCCTCTTCCTCACCATTTTTTCCTTAATTAAAACGTTTTCCTGACCTTATTAACAAGTTTTTGTAGTGTTGACAATTAGTAGCAAAGCACTGCGTCCCTTATATAGCAGGGGTACATATATGATTTAGCGCTTTATATTGTTTATTTAACAACTAAAAAAAACAAAACAATGGTCGTTAAGTCAGCAGCTGTTTGCCCTCCAGCAGGGAGATGGGGGCGGGACCTTACCGCGTGACGTCACTCTGCAAGGGGTCCTTACGGCTTAATAAACATGTGGTAAGTTTGATCCTATACTTTAAATAAGTTAAATTTTAACAAATGTAACTTATTTATTTTCAGCGTATTTTAAAACTGGAAAATGTTCTAAATTGAAAAAAAAAAAAAAATCTCAGTCAATCTGTTTTTATTAGAAAATGTGTTGCAGAATTGCCTCACGGGTTCGTCCGTCAAGATCCTATCTGCGCTAAAGTTTACGCAATAATGAAGTCACCATGCGGGTTCTTGTGCGCAGCTCTGAGCCCCGCGATGTCAGACCGGAACAACAACTCAGCGGTGTCATGGCGCCGTGCGTGATGTCAGAGCTCGGTAACAAACAGCTCTAGTTGCCATTCAACAATCTGGGATGGATTTCTGGCTGTGAATTAATACCCAGTAAGAACCTTGGAGGGATAACAAAGCAAGTAGCCGAACGGAACCGGAACAAGTGTTGTTATTCTGATTTGGGACTTCTAGTAAACTATAGTGAGCTGAGCTCATGTTGTAATGTGGCCACGTGTTAGGGATTTTTATTGGGATTTTTATTACATTTAATTATTTGTAGTGAAGTGTCTAACGTCAAAGAAAAAAACAGTCAAAAATGTATACCTAACTAATGCATTTTATTCAATGTGA